>NW_026570435.1:0-132804 GCF_019649055.1 Paramacrobiotus metropolitanus | reverse complement strand
AACGTTGAGTCGAACGGGTTTGTATGGCCCGTATTACTGCTTCAACGCCGTCTCCACATAGAGGACAAGTCAATTGGACTTCCTTTGATGAAGGGTCCTGCTCGTTCTGGCTGGTGTCCTTCGATGGCCTCCCTCTGTTCTGGGTGTTGGCCATCCTTTGTCACCTTTTCTATGCGGTGCAGCTTCCGGCAATGGTTCCGGTATGGTCCTAACGTTGGTCAGGCTCAGGTCGTACTTTGGCCATATGCTGACGGTTAAGCCAGGGTGTTGGGCCACTTGTCTTCGAAGTTTTATGATGTCATCGAAGAGATCCGTGCACATCTTTGAAGGGCTTTCGGCATTTCCATGTGGTACTCCCTGTATTCCCACACTAGGGCTAGACGTTCGTCCTCCCATAATGCTCCTTCTTGGACCAAATCGTCCAATTCTTGGGCGAATGGTCCGTATTGTTCGGCAATTTGCGGCCATTAGTGGTTCGCCTTTTCTTCAAGCCAGCTCTCTTCTAGAGCAAGGAGTTGGTTAACGCGGTATTCCAGGAAATTTCTTACTCCTGTGAACCAAGTTTTTGTATAAGACCAGGTTCTCCTTAATTTCTCTGTCAGGCACCGGCCGTTGGCCCGGTGCCTCTGGTATCAGGATAGTCTTTACTATCCGTGATTTAGCTTGAGTATGCCTGCACGGAATTGAGTCATATAACGCTCGATTGCGTTATGACGCACAGCCCCATATGAGGCTTTCAATGGTATCAGGCATTCCCAGCAGGTAGAAGGAGAACCTTTCGGGTGATCAAGCCGATTAACTCTCACTTCATCGGGTCCGGTGCCTCTGGTATCAGGATAGACTTTACCGCGTCCCAAACGATTTCTTCGTTTGGCTTAAGAATGAAGGTGAACTTGGGTGGAGATAGTCACATCCAAGTAGTACGTGCACGTCCGTTAACGTCGGTTGGACGAAGAACGTGTGTGGCTCTTGTATCCCTGCAGTGTCACCGGTACGGTGCAGCAGTGGGAGACCACGAAGGCGGTTTGTCCGCCAACACCAAGATTTTGGTGTTCCGTCTAATGGCTCTATTTTGATGCCATTGGCGGTGCAGAATTGCTGGCTGATGAGGGATGTCTCACCCGGTGTCCAGCATGGCGAGCGTGTGGACTGGTCCTATTTGGACTGTGTGTCCATGCTCTTACGGTCTTTGGTTTGCGATTTTCGTCAAGACCAACTGTCACTTCCCGCATCACCGGTACAATGGGGATTAGCGACACTGGTCCTGGATCATCAGGAGCGTACTGAGGTGATGGAGGCTCCTGTTGGACAGACTCTTCCTGTGGTGATGTTTCCGCTACTCGTAAGGTGGAAAACATACTTTTGGTGTTTAGGAAGGTCCGTGAGTTGTTTATGGTTCGCACCGTTGGTGTGGTGCCGAGGGGTTGTCCACCGATCTGGGGCCAGCAGGTACGGGGACTTGACGCCTCAAGAGGTTCGGCAGTCCAATCTTTTAAGGATCCGACCTCACTGTCCGTATCTTGTACGGACCATCCTTCCGGTGCACTGTCGGAGGATGTGTCTGACGCCGATTGTGGATACGTCATGTTCGTGGTGCGACGTCTCGCTTTGCCACGTGTTCGGTTGGCCTTTGGTTGGTTGAGGCTCGAGTTTGGTGATCGGTTGGCCTTAGGGTTAGTTGAGGCTCCGAAAATCGACTTGGTCGCCAGCTGGACGACTGTCGGCCTGGCATCACTTTTAGAGCCAGGTGGCTCGAGCGCTGGTTTGCCGCTGAGCCTGGATCCACTGGTGGCTGTTGAGCCATAGGGTTAATTTGGGATCCATGTGGGATTAGTTAAGTACGGATTAGTAATGGTTATGTCCGGCGGTTTCGGTTCCGGTCTTAGGTCGGGTGAGTTGCCGATACTCCCCGACCTAGCGTTCTCCCGCGGTTGGGCTGACCCGGCTAGGGCCGCCGCCGCGTGCCATTGGCTTCACCAGCTGGTCCGGTATGGGTGGTAGCGCTGCCCTTTCGTTGGCTGGCGTCTGGTATCCCTGCTTTGGACCGTTCTGCCGGTTGCCGCCACCTGACCCACTTCCTGAGCCGGTGGATTGCCTTCGGCTGCCATTACTACCGTGGTGGTCTGGGTTGTTTGGGTGGCACTAAGCCGAGGCGGTTAGGATTGGCTGACCCGGTAGGGTAGCCTTTCTGATAGCGATTTCGCCAATCAAATACCATTTCCGGTTTGGATTTTCGCCATATGGCCTGTTTGCGTAGCCACAGCCCTCGGTTGGGTGGTTTCCCCACAGGCAGTGGTTGCAGGTGATTATCCATCTTTGGCCCATCGTTCGAACATGCGCTCGACTCTGTCGATATACATGTCTTCTTGTCTGCAGGCCTCTTCGGGGCTCAGAGTCTGGCGTTGGCCGCTCTGGCCTCCTGGGCTTCGGTTTTGTCCCCCAGGGCTGTTGCCGCTTTGGTTTCCGTTAAAGCTGGCGTTATTGCCCTGGAAAACTTGGTCCTCCGCCGCTGGTGCCCTGGCTGTAAAAGTTGCCCTGGTTTCGGCCTGGCCATATCCGCCACTACCGCCGTTGGGCGGTGTAGACCACGTTGTGGGAGGCTAAGTTCAGGGCCGCGATGGCGGCGTATGTTGCCTCTATTTGGGCTTGTGTAGCCTGCGGGGATAAAGTGCCGGTTGTTGCGGTACGACTTGGGCTGGTGGCGTTTGTGGCCGTCCGGATGGTTGGGTATCCGCGGCCTGCCTTCCCGCTCCGGCTTTCCCATTGTGCTGCCGGACATAGTCCCGGAATTCTGCCGGTGACTTCGGTATCCGGATATCCAGCGCGGCGTAGTTCTGGCTCTTTGACGTTCTCCCTCAGGAAGTGGAGGTCATTGTGTCGTCCAAGCCAGCGCGCGTCTGGAGAGTCAGCATGGCGTCATAGTACTGCTCAGGGTTTCGGTCAGGTGCTGGTAATACCGGTGGGTAATTTCTCCCATGGCAGTGGCCTGCTGATTATCATCGCCATATCGAGTGGCAAATTTTTGGAGCCACTCTTCTACTGGCCAGCCGTCCTCGTCTTCGCGATTGGCTTGGCCAGTGTACCTCTTTACAGGGTCCGATAGGGCCATGTAAATGCGGCTCATAAAGTCCGGATCTGGTTTGTTCAGATCAGACGACTGCTTACAGATCCGTCGGACCTGTGCAAGCCATCCTTTCACCATTGTTTTGTTGCCATCGAATTTTGGCAACTCGGTGCGGACTTGAGCTCTCGCGTTGGCTTTTCCATCTCTTGGGCCATTTCCTTTATTTGCTCTCTGGTTGAGAGAGCTGGACTGGCCGGTGGTGATGGGGCAGGTGTTGGCTGCTGTGGTATCAGCGGCACCTGTTGAGGTTGGGCCCACATTGGTTGGCCCGGTGCGACTTGGATAGTTCCGTTGGACGCCATCCATGCGTATGCTCCATTCGGGAGCTGGATCAGCATGGGCGCATTTTGGCCCTGGCCTGGTTGGGCTGCTGGTCCTGGTGGCATGGCCGCTGGTGGCGGTATGCCTGATGGTTGGAGCACATTTTGGCCCGTGGGCGTGGTTTGGCCCATCTGTGGCTGAGCTTGGCCCGTTGGGGCTGCCGCCGTGATAGGAGGGCCAAATAGGCTTAGTTGGCCTACTAATGGTGGTTGCACCGTTGGTGTACCACTTTGGTCTCCTATCTGTCCTTGCGTAGCTGGTGGCCCGAACATAAGGCTCGACTGGCTGGTCCGGTTTGGATCCATGCCGCTGGTGTGAGCCTGGCTTATGGCCGGTTGTGGACTAAAGTCCATGTTCGGGAATATCGATGGGTACAAGGACGGGTACAATGGCTTTGATCCGAAGTAGCTGGTTGTTGCCTGGCTCGGGTCAAAGCCTAGCCCGCTTGACGTAGACGGGTGAGTCTGCGTTGCGGGCGTCACTATTGTCGTTGGACCAATAGTGGCTGTTGTGGTAACCGGGACTGGTGGTGGCGGCAGTGTTACTGTTGCCGTTGATGTCCACGGTCCACCGGGCTGGGAGGCGCAGGTATGGTTGGCCTTTGGGATCTCAACCAGTGGTCCTTCCACAGCCATGTTCACATGGTAATGCTGCTGTTGATACACTGGCTCTCGGTAGAAGCGTTGGCCTTGCCGCAGAGCCTCGTCGACTTTTCTTGTCGGCGTTGTGTATCGAGTCCGGAAAGGTATGGTAGGACGGTGGTTCAGCGGACAACTCGGAGTTGATGTCTACGAGGTGTGATTTCTCCGCGTCTAAGCAGGCGTTTTCCGTGCTTAGCCTTTCCAGTTCCTCGTTCATTTCGGTTATGCGTTGGGTGGCCGCCTGGTAGTCTTTGACCAGGCCGGCATTATTGGCCTCCAAAGTGATGATCCGGTCATGTTGGCCCTGGATCACCTGTTTGGCTTGGTTGAAGGCCTGCTCCAATTGGACGAAGTTCTGATGTCCAATGGCGCTGTTTTGCTCAAGTTGTGCCCGAATGGTTGCTTCGGTGTTGAGCTGGCTCTGGAGGGCAACGATCTGTTGCTGGAGTTGCACGTTCTGTGCCTCCTTCTGCTGAACCGTTTGGCTCATCAGTCCTCCTTGTTGGATAGTTTTCATGAGATTCTGGTGGCTCTCATAAAGGAGGTTGTAGCCGTTCCGCAGGCGGTTAATTTCGTCCTGCAGGTTGGCCATGTCTTCTGAGACGCTCGTTTTCCCTCTGTAGGCGGTCCGCCTCAGAGTCGGTGTCGTCAATGGTGGTCCGGGCAGCCAAGTCATCCTGGCTTTGGCCAGCTCAGTCCTCGTAGAGGCGAACTTCTAGGCCCGCCACAGCCGTTTCTAGGCTGTGGATTGTCCTGTTGAGCTGGTCTCGCTCAGCGTTAGGACATGGTGACAACTTGAGCTGAGTTAGCTCAAGTTGGGTCTGGGCCAGTATGGCCGAGACGTTAGCCTCTGCGTCCGATTGGACCGCGAGGTTTTATGTCGGCAGATCTCATCCTGCATCCAACGTTCGGATAGCAGGGCCGCTTCTGCCTTGTCCGCCAGCTGTTTAGTCAGGTCCCGTACTGTGGTCCTGAGTTGGTCGACTTCGTCGATTTCTTCGGGCCGGGTTGCCTGGTTCAGCTTTGGCGGGGTGACGCTGGCGCGGGTTGTGTCCCAGGAAGGCCGGTTTAGGTCCATCCTGGCTGTGGCACTGCTAAGTTGTGCCAGGTCCACAATTGGCTCTCCGTCCGGTTTGGACGGGCCAGACGCGCCGATGACGTCATTGGTTGGCGATGGCGTTGCAGGGGTTGAGCCATCGACTTCAAACATGATGGGCGACTGACTCACGGGCTGTTGGCCCTGGTCATGTGTGCCTTTGGACCAGCCTTTTTGGCTTGGCCCTTGGCCTTGCGTCCACCTTTGGCCACCGTTGGTGCCTCAGGTTGGATCTGGTCCGAGCCCGGTAGGGTTGGACTTGTTTTCAGATCCTGGACGTCAAGGTTGGACCGGGCCAAGTTATTTGGCCCTGGTCCATCGGTGCGTGTCTTATCCTCACTTGTGGCCGCTGTTAGCGCCTCAAGTTGGACTTGGCCCGAGCCAGGTATGGCCGGTTGGTGCGCCAAGTCCCGAGGGACACTGTTGGCCTGGGCCGTCCTATCGGCGCCAGGTTGGCTGTCCAGAGGCTGGTTGGCCCCGGACAGTTCGTCGGATGCCTCCTGGAATGTGTCGTCCCGGGTGGCGTCCAGACTTTCGTCACTGGTTTCCAGGTCAGCCGGCAGGATTTGTTTGTCCCGCCTGGCTTTGGCCTCGACCGAACTCGTTGAGCCGGCCGAGTTTGGCTCGTCCGGGTCAGAACTGGTTGGCCTGGCGCTACGAAGCCCGTAAGGCCCCGTTGGTTGGCGCGTGGCGTAGTTCTTCCCGCGAGGCCGGGTGTATTCGTTTGGCTGGCGCCCGTCCATAGGACTAAGCAATCTCCGTTGGAGTTGCTCATGGCTGGTGTAAGGCATCACCTTGGCCAAGGCGCTTTGAGTTTGGCCCATGGTATTGGGACTTAAAAAGTTTCTTTGGTCTTGGTCCGGACCGGAACGGTGGGTTGGCTGTCGCTGGTTGGTGCTGGTCAGGTGTGCTAGAGCTTAGGATCAGCGTTAGCTCCCTATGGCCCTATGTTACGCTACTGACCAGTGTGACGTCAGTTACAAAGTGGTCTTGCAAAAAGCTCTACGTCACGAGTAGCGTGCCGTGAGCAAAAAATGCAAAAAAGTATGATTCACTACGGCTGTTATAACACGGGGAAGTTTCCCCACGCGTTCTGATTGGCCGAAATTTTATGGAAAATCACCACGCTGACGTCACGCGACTTTTCGCAAAATTTTCCGGCTGGACAAAATGGCGGTTGTTTTTCGCCGATAATTCGGTAAAAATCAAGGAAAATTTTCTCGAGAGTTCTGTTTTATTTTTTTAGTACAGAATTCCACGAGGAATCCGAAAATGCTATTTTTAGGCAAATCGGATAAACGGTTCAAAAGTTATGTAGGGTTTTATACCGGGTTCTTCCGAAAACCTCGAATTTTTACGAAAGTTTTACGAAAGTCCTACGCGTCACAGCAGGTCTTACCGGCGGTTTGATCGTGCCAAACTGCTGCTCCGTCGTTCCCCTTCACCCTCTTCTACCGTGAGGGCCGCAGCGCACCCGATAGGGCGTATTGGTGTAACAGGACCGTACCGAGCGCAGTTTTTGCGCCGGGAGCCAAAGCTGCGGGAGGCCTACTTTTAGGCGCTGACCCGTATCATGCAACCCGGTAGGGCGCTTAATTGGTCAACAGCGACGTACCGAACGCAGTTTTTGCGCCGGGAGCCAAAGCTGCGGGGGACCTACTTTTAGGCGCCGACCCGTATGAATAATCCGTCGCGCTGCAGACTTCCAGTGAAGTCTGTATGATGCAGGAGATGATGGTCGCGGGTTTGCTGGCCTACTTATAGGCAATCAGCGTAGTTCGACCGTGTTGCCTTCACTGGGGATCAGAGGTCTCGTCGGAAAGAAAACCGAACGATCTGCTACCATGTCAGATCAGACACAGAAGCAGGAAGAAATGGGGCAAATATGGCCTTTATTGTGATAACAATAAAGCAACAACACAAAACCAACAGAAAACCCAATGCGGGAAAAGCTGGAAAAAGTGCCTGCAGTGCGCTGGTGAGGAATCGTGATTAATGATTCCGCGTGCTGCGGGTATGCAACAGCTGATGCGGCAAAGCATGGAATCGCCCGTAGGCGCAGGGCTCCACCCCCAAGAGTGCAGGGAAATGCGCTGATTGGTCAGCGTAGACAAAGTATACGCTGAGTAAGCAGCGTAATAGCGCGGCACAAATGGAGTAGCCATGTGCGGGCGGGCGACAGAGCAAAGCCACGAGAGGTGTCTACCGCCTCGAGTGAGCGGTCTCTGACAGAAACTTAATAATTTTTTATTAATTTCGTGTACAAGGTGTATAATAACAATAATTATCACGTAGTCAATTTTTTAAACGTTTTCGTCATGTGGAAGAACCGTGTCTCCGGTGTCCGGTAGGCGAATCCATTTTGTGAAAATGTCCGGAATACGAAAAACATCGAAGTAGTGCCGATTTAGCTTTACTACAGGTCTGTTGAATACCTGGATAAAATATAGCTGCAGCTAACAGCAAATACGTTTCCGGTAAGGTGAGACCAATGGAGTTCAAGCGTGCCATGGATGACTCAACAAAATGCAAATAATCCTGGTCCAACCCCAGGGAATCCATGACAGACCGGCTGCAATGGACATTGTCCGGACCGGGAAGAATAAAGTAGTGTTCACCTTTGTAGAAGTACTTAGAAAGATGTAGCTGCAACAACGACGAGGAGAGCGTTAAACCCAGAATCGACAAAGACTTATTATCCAAAACTAACCAGGTAAGACATCAAGAGCTTCTCCGCTATTAAAATTCTCTGATCTCCGTCCGACAGATCGCGGAAACCAGGCAATAACGTAGCAAAACGAACTAAACGAACAATCGTGTCCTCCCTGTTGGCTGTCAACAAACGAATCAGCCGTAATGGAGTGGCTTGGGGTTGATGCTACAAAAGTCTGAACTTTCATAAAGAATGCAAAATACTAATTTATAAACAATGTGCTCGTTCAAAACACTGTGTACAAAAATACAGATACTTACGCTAATATTAATGAGCATGTTGGCGCCTTACCGGTACAAGTCCATCCCGTAGTGCGGATATCATAAGATGGGAAAATTTAGCAATCTGGTCGCCGTATGCCGTCTCGTACGCTGCAGTAACACAAGCGATTGTGTTCTCAAAGGTGGTATTTCTCGCTCGGACAGTTTCCCAGTATTTATCGATTATGGACGGGCTATTAAAGGGACGGGAAAAACAGCTCGACATGGCCTCCTTAAGGATCTCCATGGATGCGTTTCCAAAGGTGGAACGCCCTGTAACCGTTTTGTAATATTACAACAGCAGAATCGAAGCACCACTGGCTTTTGTAGCAGAAATATTTTGCTTGCCATAAATTTGCGAATTTACAAAAAAATAAACCTCCTGGTTCGTAGTTTATAGCAGCAAACATGAAAGATTTCATATCCGTATTAAATCTCGCAATTAAAAATTAAAATTTAATAAAAAAACACTAAAAAATTATCCGTTAATAAAAAAGCTAATCAGCCAGCCGGCAGCCGTTCATCAAAAATAGCAAAAACTGCGCGAATAACCGGAAAGCGTGCCTGTGTTTCGTAGTGACTCGTACTGCTGCTTGTTGAGATATGCATATTCAGCGTTAATACGCACCAGGAAAACGCACAATTTGATCCCCCTTCCGGACGATGGCGCTTCATTCTCCAGAGATCGCAAAGTGGCACCGAATCGGCCAGCCGGCAAAGCAAACGGATCGGCAGATTCGGCGCTTATCGCCGATGATAACGAAATGTCTCCAGAAATGGATGACGGTGAATCCGCCCGCGGGAGTGGCGAATGGCCGCTCACTGTCACATCGTGGGGGTCTGCAAAGCAATTACCAGTAATTTTTGTGCGTGAATAAAATAAGGACTAGCGAGAATCTTAAAAAGCGAACTGGCTTGTGTTAACTGTTATCATGCTGCTCAAGCGTACTCGTACTGAAGTTGAGAATGCGAAGACAAACGTCGAATACCAGGAATGGCTCTTACCGGAATGCGTGCTTGATTGCTGCAGTTCAGCTGCGGAGGATGCGAAACGTATCACTGAAAAATTTAAAGAAGAGTTATTTCAATGAAAAATAACTAATTAACTGTAAATCATTATTTGGCCAAACAAACATTTAAAACTTAAAAGTACTCATGCAGACTTGCACTCATGCAGTTCGCATGCGCTCACCAGACTGAGTTCGGGCTGCTGGAACAGGACGACACGAATTATCCTTGCTTGACAACTTCATTGGGAGTCATGGATCCGATTTCTTACTAAATATTCCGAACAACACCAGAACAGAAAAACAGTTCCAAAGGGAAAAATCCTGAATCGTCATAAAATAAACAGTTTACACTTTACCGAACAACATTCTTACACGCGTACGTACTACGTAGCCGCCGGTTTCTGGCGGACGGTTTAACCGATGTTGATTCAAAATTCGCACTGTGAGTGTGCATTGACTCAATTTGACTGCAGTCTCAGTCCATTCATTCGACTGCCAGAGCGTGACAATGGATCAGCTGTTTTTGCCTGTTGTTTTGTGTTTTCTGTTACTGATGATTGTATCCATAGAAAATATCGTACGATATTAATTATTAGTAAGACCACCGGGATGCACCATGATTGGCGGTATAACTCCATTAACCGTTACACCAGCTGACGAGGAACTGGCCCAGGCATCTATCGACATTATTGAAATACTCTTCAAGCCTAATTTCCATGCAGTCGGAGCAGCTCTGCGGACGAAATCCGGAAAGTTGTACACAGCTGTACATCTGGAAGCGGGTATCGGGAGAATCGCGGTATGCGCGGAAGCCATCGTTCTGGGCAAAGCTATCTCCGAGGGCGAAACGGAATTCGATGCGATTGTGGCTGCACTACACCAGGACGATGGAAAAGTCAACGTGTGCTCTCCGTGCGGAATGTGCCGCGAATTACTGACGGATTATCAGAAGGATATCGACGTGATTCTGTTGGAGAATGGCAAACTGCTCAAATGCAAGATGATGGATTTACTGCCTTTGAAATATTCCGGCGTAGGAACGTAACCATTGCTGTTTAAAACATTAATTGTTTTCCGCACTGCATGATTGATGGATTTCCGCATCATTTTACGTACGAATTTCAGGTCCACGCTTTGCTTCGATTTTTGCAGATCGAACAGCGAGTCGCCGAGTATATGTACCATTGTTTCAATAATAATTGAGTTTTCATTTTGTAATTTTTTTCTGAATTGTTTTGCGCTTTTATTTTGTATGGATGGTTATGTGCTAATAAGTAATTCTGTGATTTTTAAGGAACATTTTACGCAAGTGACCATTTTACACAAGTTTTACTTACTTGCCTTTGTTTTATTGAGTTCTTCTTTCATCACGCGAAATAAATTTCACATGATGAATCATTGCTTCTTAATTATTGTAACAAAAACATTTTGCACTAAAGTGACTAAACCGCTGTGCATTCTAAGGCTAATCAATAAAACACCACGAAAAATAGGAATATATCAATATATCAACAGAAAGGCTTTTATGAGCTCTGTGCTTCTTCCATCTCAATAACCACTTTAAAGGGATGCTTCCACTCTTCATTCATGCGATCAGTCTTCAGAGGCTGTCGGAATAGTTGTGCGTTTTGATATGCGATTCCTTGGACGCCGGACAATTCGGCCCGTATGACAAAATCATCCCATCCTACCGCTCGCGGGACGGATTTCAAGGTTTGAGAATCGAGGAGCACAGTGTAATCATCACGCGAACATACAGTAACCACCACGTCCCCATCGCGATACACTTTATACGGCACGCGCAGTTCGAGATTCTTGACTCTAAGTCCTGCAAAAAATTAAATTCAAAACGTAAAAATGTAGCCTTTAAGTCACATTGCTCTTCAGAACATAAAAAGGTAAAAACATGCAAAATAAAAATAAGTACAGAAAAACAATCCTACGAAAAAAACTAGTAACACTGTAACAGACTAATTTTTCAAGTGGCTGAAGTTTGAACACTTGAAGAAAATATCAGCTCACCAGCTTTTCGCAGATTAAATCTCCATTCTATAACACCCTTCAGAAAGCTGCCCTGTTTTCCAGGATCTGCGCTTTTCCATTCCTGACGATACTGCGGTGCACTTTCATCTAGATCGATATCTTTTCGTGCCAAGTAAGCCATTCCCCAGTCGTGCTCCACCTTTCTATCCACATTGCAGCATCTCCATACACCGTTTTTCCATTCCGATTTGGACTTCTTGTTACCGCGCACCCTGCGCACATAGGCATCGTCCACTACATTGTACAGCACTTCCATGCGTTTCTGGCTGATTTCTTCGTCTTTTGGGACAAACTCATATCCGCCACGGGCGCCACCCTCGATCCCAGACACGGCTCGTTTATACAGCGCGGAGTACGGATTACAGCACAGCGGCGGGCCAAACTCTTCGGGGGGTATGCCTGGCACGGCAATGGCGTTAAAGATGGGGAAATGATCAGCAGGAAAAATGAACGACATGATTTCTAGTTTTCCACGACGTCCACACGCAATAAACTGATAGGGAGATGAGTGAACTGCGAAAACGTTCAAACTCCTACGTTAAACTGTTTATCATAAACATTCGCAAACACTACTCTACAGGTAACTCTACACACTGAAGATGACAAGTTCACTGCAACTGCGAGCGAAACTAGAAATCAGACACATCTTACATACACATTAGGGCTAGTTCACTTGGGTGTGAATTTGTCAAAAAGATCAGAATCATCAGATCATAAAAATCTGTTCAAATAATCATGACAACGTCAGATGTGTAGAAACTAGAAAAGTTGAAATCACAAGTAAACTGTCAACAATAATACCAGTCACCCAGTGCTCGTATTTTGAGCTTTGCAAAATCATTTTTGCAGCCGCAACCAGCCGCTCGGATACGGCGGTCTTCATAACTACGTATTCAGACTTCCGCATTATTTTCGCATGCATTTCCGGTCCAAGTTCTGGCAGATCAAAGTTAGCAACTGCAAGCAGCAAGCTGCAATTTTTTAATTTCTTCCACATTATCTCGATACTTTGCATTTTGTGAATTCTACCCACAGACAGATAGGCTAAACGAATGCAGATTAGGTGTTATCTTCTGGAGAATGCGCCATTATCCCGAAATCGGTTAGCAAGTCCATCGGCCGCGCTGTAATGGCTACGACAGCATCCACCGAAGCAACGACGGCCAGCACGCTGGTGCTGAGCACGATCTCCTCCGCTCTCTCGTCCACTACCAGCGACCAAATGGACGGGAACACGACGGCCAGTGTTTTCGAGAATCCCTTCGAGAACATGCCCATTGATTCCAATTTCGCATGGCTGCTGTGTGCGCTGAGTATCGTGTTCATCTGGATGATCTACGGCTCGTGCTTTCATTCGCGCGTGGTGGGCGCTGTGATTGGGTTTATTCTGAATCAGTATTTGAAGCGCAGAGGCCTTGGCGAATTGAGTATTGGTAAGTTTTCGAAAGGTAGAGAATCTCTGTCTCTGGCGTGCGATTATTTCTAACGGCTTAGTGAAGCTAATTGGATCGTATTAGATTTGGTTCGTTTAAAAGTTTTGCAACGATATTCCAATGTTTTGATTTTTGAATTAACTTTTGATGATCATTCGCGTACTTTCCAGTTTCCTGCTGCCTTTCGTTTTCACTGTTACTAATGTTGAATTTAAGTTTATTTGCGTTTTTCGTACGGGATGATAATATTTATCATGAACCGTTGACTGGACTGGCGGCTAATAATCTTTTGATAGTTTGGTAAATGCCAAATGGCAGGGGATTTGTTGTGGTTGCTGTATTTTGCTTATAGACAGTCGATTGCAGGTTCATTGAAAGTGGGAGTGGTTTCCGGCAGATTGGCCTTCAGGAATGTGCGGTATATTAATGAGGATTTCAGCATTTTGGTGTATGATGGATACATTTGGTTCCGCTACTGGATGCCATATAAAGTTAAACAACTGCCTGGTATGTTTAACAAAAACGAGCAGTGTGGATGCGGGAATCGTTTGCGGAGATAAGAAATAACGTTCTTAATGCGTATTGTGACTACTGTTGCTACTCGTGTTGTATGGTGCTACTGTTTGTTTTTGCGCACAGGATTTTAATGTTTAAAAATGGTATTATTTTGAGGGCACACGATGTGTCTGTCTTAGAATTTAGGATGGATTCCCATCGGTTGTTCATACATTTGTATGGCTTGGAAGTGTATTATTACAATCGCACTGAGCCGGTGGCGGAGATCATCCAGATACGCAAAGAATACGAAAGGGAACTCTACGAACGATACTACGGGCATGCAATGCCGGAGAATGTGGCAGAAAAAACCAAGTATGCTGGCCGTAAGGGAGTTAGGGAATTGATTATTTAAAAAAAGTTTGAAGTAGTTTTTGCAGAGAGGAGAGAATAACTTTGGCATTACGACTAAGATGCGCAAAAAAACGAATTAAACCGGATGTTTAGCCACTTAGTTTTCTTTTCCGTTGTTCTACAAAGTTGATGAAACATATTTCGGTGCATATGTCATTGGTTTTATTTTTGTTGCACCGCGACTGGCTTTCATACCACAAACGTGTTTGCAGGTGTGAAGCACCAAAAGTATCCAACGCTGAGAAGATTAACGGCTGGGCTAATCTGCGAAACCTTTTCGCCGTTGTGGATATTAAGTTGAACATGGTTAGTTTTTGCTTCGGCTGGTTGTGGTGTGTTGGATTTTCGCAATATCTGCTCTTTGGTTTCATTAGTTTCGCGTTGTTTTGGGAAATTTTCGTTCTGCGTACTCCTTGGTGGTTGGCGGATCGTCAGCTTCCCTCTGCATGACGTATGAAGCAGCTACCCTGGAAATTGATCCTTTTGCTACTGTGATAACCGGAAGTATGAAGAATGTGGAAGCGGCTTTTCAGAGTAATCCCGATTATCCTGGTGAAGTGCCTACGTAAGTTACGTTAAACGTCCTGCCTACGTAAATATTTTCTGCAATGTATCAAGTATTAACAGTGTATTTTTTTTCTGCTTTCATGACAAGGTTTTTCGTTAACCTGATTGCTGCTTTTGATGGTATTTTACGTATTATTTTTACTTCTGCGGTATCTACACCTTGTTGATCCTGTCGTAAGCAGTTTACGGTATAAAGTTTGGTTTGGTTGATTTGTTAACACAAGTTAGCACGAGTAGTGTAGTGGCAATAGTCGGGGAAATCTCTCGGAATTGTTAAACTTTCTGAAAGCATTAATTTGTGGAAAAGTTGGATCTTGTTTTTTTTCTGCTAATGATAAATGGTTTTGATCCCTTGGCATCAGAATTATTTTTTAAGTGATAACGATTAGCGTTTCTTTGGTTTCGGTTTCATTGTACCTAATGGTTTCTTGCAGATGCCCGTACGACCGGTCAGATCGAAAAGGAAAATTGAAGTTTTTCTCGACAGAAGCCGTACAGATTAACCGGTATCATGTGGATAATCCCACAGACATTATTACCGTATTGCTTGAAAACCGACCGGATATGTCCGAGCAGCTGATGAAGTGGTCCACTGAATTGACTCTTGTTGGGCGAACCGATATCGTGTATGGCGGTTGGATCGATGCGAGGAGGTGAAACATGTACTTAAAATAAATACAACATGTTTTTTCTTTTGATTTATATATTATCACCTTTTTTCGAAAACAAAACAATAATTTTTCACCTTTTTTAACAAAACGATTTTGCGAAGCGCAGTAATACAAGTAATTACATTGATATATGTACAGCGCGGTTACGATTTTTTTATTTTGTTACCAGTTTATAGAAAACGGAAAGTAGTCCGGTGTTTGATTTGTGCTTCTTGTGATTGTTCTGAATTTCGTTATTTTTTAGAGCGGAAATGCATCGGGCTCTGTTCCCGCCGATTCGCTCGGAACTTCCGGTGACCAACACGGTTGCTAAACGCACATACAAAGGATTCGATCTGCAGATCGTCACGAAAGCCAGTGTTTATTGCACATTGTACCTCGTCAATGACCAGGACCAGGTGCAAAAGTTCATTGTTAGCTGTGATCCCGGAACGGAATTCCAGTTTACCATTCCCTATGTGTACCGTGAAGATGGCTTCGAGACGCATGTTAACTTGCGCGCCAAACATCTGCGTGGAGTGACGTCACTGACTGCCAAAAATCTCCTGGAAGCTGATGAAATGAACATGAATATGGTGCTGCGGTATTCTCGCGTGCATCATGGGCCACAGTACTGGAACTTGGATTTTGCTTGGACGAACGCCTCGGTAAGAAAGGTTGCTCCTGTAGTTGGTGACCTTTTCATGTATTTGTGATAGCAGCAGATCTCCATCTATTTTGCGTAAAGCGTATGAGACAGAAACAAGGTACGAGATAAATTTGACCGGGATTAAGACCGGAATTAATGCGAATAATGATTATGTGCGAGAATATTTATTTATTTTGAAAAAAGGTGTGCAGAAAATTTATGAATTTGCCGCATGCCTATGTACCCTGTACGCAGCCAAACTATTATCTGGTGAATTACCTACTTGTTGCCGTACAGTAAGCGTCGACCAACAGCAGGATGAAAAGCTCATGGTCAGTTTAAACTTTTAATTCACCCGTTGGATCTTGCAACATTTGCATATAACTGACTAGTGTAGCATGTGGTAGTACGTGGGCCCGGGATGATATTCAGGCTTACCGTTTACCTCAAATTTTACCCGTTCAATTACGCACCAATACGTGATAACAGGAAAATAATATTGGAAAAGTAATTTTTTCTTTACAGGTGTTTTTTCTATACGAGCATAAACACATGATCAACGGCGTAATTCACGATTGGACTTCCGGATCGGACCGACCGGATTTGCTCAAATTCATCCCATTCTACGTGACCATCAATATGAATTTCAACGGATTCGATCTCATCACGTATACCAACCAGTTCAACTGGATTGACTGTACGAAAACCGGTCTGGAAAACTACTACACCGTATTTGGTGGACCGCAGCTGAATCTAGCCTTTACTCTGAATATGTTGGAGTTTATGGTGGCCTTATCAGAATTTCCTTTCAAATTATCCGCATCCCATGTGGATGTGCGCCTATTCTTTCCGGAATGTCATACGCAGTATTATACCATAACGTCTTTGTACCAGAAAGCAAATGTGGAGACGTTATCGGGAGAGAAGATGTCGGGGAAAGCGGAAATACCCAGAGCCTTTCGGGAGGTGATGCTGCCGGGGACTGCTTGGTGTCACACGTGGAGCGTGGAGGATTTCAGTCTGGGACTGAATTACTGTTTTCATAATACTCCCTATGCCGCTCCTGCAGAAGTTTCACGGTATGTGCGTCTTGAACATGGATTACTTTTAAACTGGGATAGCATAGTCCAAGTTGCTGTTTCTGTTATCGTTCGAACAAGATTACCGAAATTTTGAATAAAATATATCACTCTAAATGTCAGATGACCCCATATTTTTATAAGGAATGTTTTGCAGTTTTCCGATAACAACTGTTTCTTGTTCAATTACAACTTACGGTTTTCAGTGAGCCAAGAAAAGACGATAAAGAGCCGGATGTGATGGAACTGGAAATGTCGATCGGATCTTGCCAAATGCTGGTGACCGGTTCGTTCATTAAGTGCCTGTACAACGCCAAAGAGAATTATTTCGGTGCATCCCAAGAACCGAACTCCATGGAGACCAGCGTCACACACCGCCTGGAAGCCTTACTCCGGAAATCCGTAGCCATCTTCCAAAACAACCTTCCGACGGAACGCTCCCGTCCTTTGGATGTTAACGTCGTCGGCAACTTCAACGATACTACCGCGCATCTGCTGATTCCTTCGGAAGGTGCCGACCCGCCGTGTCCGCGTGTGTTCGCCAAGAAAGTCAGTCTGGAAGTGCTGAAGCAGTACGAGGAGACCACGTTGCAAGTGGTGGTGCATCCCGTCGTCATGGACATTGCCGACTGGCAGCCGCCGGATGCATACGCCGATCCCATGCGCAGTGGACAGGCTTTGGTGTCTTTCGTTCAGGTTCGCGGACACGCCATGTTTTCTGATTACGGAGTGCCTCCCGGTTGAAGAAACTTGTGAATATGCGTGGTTGTTGGATATTCAAGTTGGAGATGCTGTCATCCGAGCATCACTGCCACAGGTAATACATGTGAACGTCTTTCCGTAAACGCCTTTAAGATAACACTCGGTCGCATTACTGTATGCACGAAATAATTACGGCTACCTGTATTTTATTTCATTCGCAATTTTTGAAGCTTACTGACGCCTGAACTGCAGATGCTGCTGTGCACCGAGATGTTATACAATTAAACTTGCCAATTTAAATAATTATAATATATTTAAATGTGGTAAGGTACTTCGTGCAATGTTTTGTATGGACACTGTTGAATAGTATGGAGTATCGTAGTGTGACGTACATGGGACCTTCGATAAAGTTAACGTGTTTTCTTGACGTAATCCTGATCATGGCATAATTTGTTAGTGCGGCTTCCTTTCAAGGCAGCAGCTGAAATCGTAATAGTTTGATTTTTTATAGCAGCAGTACAGTGAGTTATTTCCGATTTTTGCAGCTGGTTGTTATTTCCAAGTGCCTGGAAGCGTTAGCATTGACTGTTGATGACACGGAGGACGATTATCAAAATCCGGAAGTTCTCCATACTTGTATTCATGGGCTGATGCAGCCACTGTGTCCTCAGTCCAATACGTCCACTTTATGCCCACAATTCGAGGAGATCAAGTACAGGATGACTAGATTCTCCATCGACTCTTTCCAGTTGTATCTCGTGGACAATGACTCGTTTGTTCTTCTTCAGGTAATATTGTACTGAAGGTTCACATGTTCCTGATTTTCCGTTAATTTTTCGGTGTATGGTTTGATTACGGACTTTTTGTAATCGATTCGTTTTTGTTGATCGACTTCGTTTTCCCTTTTTCGTATGTAATGTATGAGTACAATTTTAGGTGGAGCCGGTATGGTTATCGACGTGCAATCTCCGTTCTCCAGAGCACGAAGGCGGTCTATCTGTGATCGTTCCCAGTATTGCCGTTCGACAATTCATCTGGTCACACGTTACACCACTCGCTGATCAGGATGTCTGGATGGAAGCGACTAGTGTCAAACTCGGTGTCCTGCAGATTGATCTTGCATCCCAATTAGCCGACAGCTCCAACAACGAGCGCCAGATACAATTTCTTCGCGAACACGACAGTAATTCCCATCGCCTGAATTTCCTGTGGGATGCACCGGCCGGAAAACCCACACGCTGCGCATGCGTCGGTGGATCGGAATTTTTCGGGCGGGATTTCACCGCAGCGACGTGGAAAGGTCTGATCGCGGTCGTCGACATGACCAGTTTCGCCAATGAGCCCGGATTAGAAATTGGGCAGAGGATTTTTGACGTGGCCGATATCTATTCTCCCCTGGATATTGTCTCGCTGGAAACGCTGTTAGCTAAATTCGCTAGCAGAGAGCAGCCGCGCTCCCGAGTGAGCAGTTTCGCATCGCCACGAGTTCTCGTTGAGAATACGTCGATTAGTCCGACGAAAGAGCGGAGAACCGCTTGGATACCTGATCGCCGCCGACCATCTGTCGGATCCATGGATAGCTATTACTCCGCCGCGGAAAATCACCGAGAAGACGATGATTCCAACGAAAAGGATGTGATGAAAGATATGGATAAGGTGTCCGTCGCAGCGCTGTCGCAGGTGACCATTTCCACCATTTCCATGGCGCCGGATCAGGCACCGGTGCCTATAACTGTATCCAACTTCCCGGTGAATCTGCACGCACAGTTTTCCAAGAAGACCCATGAATCGCCGCTGTTAATGGCGGGGTATGTGCCACAAATTCCGTTATGGCAGCGGAGTGTGATCAATGTGACGATTGGAGGGAGTTCGACTAGTTCAGGCGATGCGTCGCCAAAGTTCTCCTTTTACTTGCCGAATTTGGAGAAAGTTAAGGGTGGACTGGATGTATCAACGGCGTTCCGCCCGAAGCAGGGAGGGTATGGAAAACTAGGAAAACTGAAAGTGCCAAGGCACTACAGGAGTCAGTCGTCGCAGTTGTCTGCCGGATCTCGTTTTGTTGCGTTCGGTATGTAAAGGTTATGCTCGAATCGGGTATAATTACTCTAATCAGAATGTGCTTTTTGTTTATATAATCATAACGAATTTATGGATATGCAGAACTAAAGTTCGTTATTCAGATTTCGAACTTTTCTGTAATAGTGCCTCTGTTGGCGTTATTTTCTGATAGTTTTAAGCACAAACATTAATGCTTGCGGTACTTTTATTCTCTAAAAAGATTACTGAAATCTTTTGTTTCCGTTGAGCCAGCTCTCTTTAACGTTGCATCCTTAATTCAGTTGGTTTTATTCTGCAGTTTTATCCACTTTATTGAGTCGTTTTTGATTCAGTTTTCTGTTTTTTATTGCAACAGGGTCGGACAAGGATTTGTCGAATGTGAAAGGACCTGCCAAAGTGACCATCAATATTGTTGGCAACACTGATCTGATGGTTACGCCTATTTCGTGCGATGCTTTGCTACCGTAAGCGTATCTTATTAAATTTAACGGGCACTTTAATTTTATACGCTGTAAATATGTTTCTGTAGGATGATTCATTCCCTGGATCAGCACATTTCCGAACTGCGTCCGGTGTCCTTCTTAAACGGAATGTACAACGCGTGTGTATCGAAAGCAAAAGCATTACATCGATTTGACATGGACAAGATCATGGTGGCGAAAATCTTCGAAAACCTCCATCAAAAGCCCAACGAAACACCGGTTATAGCCGAAGCCCGGCGATTTCGTGCACTTCTGTCGCGTGATGCGGACAAGCCCAGCGGCATGCAGAGCGCCGCCGAGTCCACCAGTACACCCAGGCCCGATTTGTTAACGGTTCCTATGAATCCCGTGAAAGCAGCGCCATCGCCGACGGCGGGTGGCTTTTGTTCGGAGATCAACCTTGGGTGGAGCGGAAGTTTGTGCATGAACAGTTCAACATAAATATGGACCAGGTAAATCATTCGTACTGTTTTTTCTTACCTTTTTTAAGTAAGTACACCTATGCCGACTGTGCATACTTATTTAAGTTGCCGACAGATAATTTTAACAAAAACGTGAGATAAATAAACCAAAAATTTAGTAAAACAGCGAAATTGACAGCCTTCGTTCCACGTTAAAATCGGTGTTGATTGATTTCGCTGTTTGGTAAAGGTTCATAAACGGCCATCTGCTGTTTTTTTGTTACGTTTCCCGCAGAACTTCTGAGAAAGTATTTATTTCAGATAAATTTGGTCACTTTACAATGCGGCATTGTTGAGGAGGTGGTGGAGCCTAAAGCGCTGGAGAATCCCCGCGATTTAATCTGCGTCTCGGTCTTCGCTGGCAGCCTGCGTTCCCTGTCAGCAGTGTATGTGCGGCGCCGCCAGGTGACGTATTCCGCCAAGGTGTATGTGGATCGTCGTGTCAGTCGCCCGCCGGTTCCACATGACCGCAAAACACCGGTCGAACCGCTATCGCCGCTGAGTGGCATCTTTGACCTGCCGGATATTGTGGGAGCGGAATCCAAAACCGACAAGGTGACGGATAGTCTGGTGTCCATGTCGGTGCAGACGGCACATTTCCAGCTGCGGCGATTGCGCCATTCGGAGATCTGGAGAAAGGCCAGAATTACGTGTATCGGCGAGAATAAGTCCGGGACATGGTTTGATTATAATCCTAGAGCATCACCTGTGGATGAGAAATCACCCTATCAGAAAATTTTCTCAGACCTAGTCGGTAAGCGAAATTAATCTCAGATTTTATCGTGTTTCTTTAATAAAAGCTATCAGGGAAGAGCGAATAATAATCAAGGGTACGAAGATACTTGCAAGTTGCAACTAGGCTTGCTATCGAGCGTTTCTACAAACCGTTATATTGTGCTGGTATTTTCAAATCTCGCATGGTGGAGCGTGATCGTAGAGAGATGGCGTGCTGGCTGAATGAATTCTTCTACATGGTTACACGCGGCAATACAAACAGTGCCTCATAATTTCGTTAAAACCTCATGGCGGGTTTTTTCTTTACATTAGCAGTGCTATCGGTAATTTATTAAAATAAATAGACTAACAACACTCGGTAGTTCCACTTTCCACTCGGTGGTTCCACTTTCGGATGCAGTTCTTTTGTTTTGTCAGGAACACCAGTTACATTAGTGTACAGTCTCATCGAATATTCGTAGTGTTCACAGTCAGTCTGATTTGCTGAAACGGTGTTTTACTGTTTATTAATAATTGTTTATTGTTACTGTAAAATTTAAAATGCGTTTTTAACGTGACTGACATGAAAATGTGTTGCTTTATTGTTATTGACATCGTTTTGCTGCTTTTCAGGAACGGATCAGACCGGGTTTATCGTGTTGGAGATGGGTGTCGATGACGTGAGGATTGAAGGTGGCGGCCGCACGGAAAGCGACGAACATCTTGATCATAATGTCGTGGAAGCGGCTCACGAAGCCAAGAAGATTCCAGAAGAGCCGGTGGTTCGACCGCCATCAAAAATGGACGCGGCAAAAGACGGCGAGACGGATAGCCGTCATTCCGGTGGTTCCGCCCATACTTTCATTGCCCATCCAAGCGATGAGGAGCCGGAGGAAGAGAATTTTTCTCCGGACATCGTTTTCAAACTGTCAGCGACGATTGGCGGATGCTGGTTGAATTGTCCTACTCCGTCCAAGAAATTGTCGGTTGAACACGTCAGTGTTCCTGACACCCAGTTGCGAGGGTTTACCAGGTTTGTGAAGATGTGATCGTAGAGAAGTGACTCAGCTAAGGGTACCTTGAAGTCATCTAATATGAAGTTGGGTTTCTAACTTTCTCGTTACGCTCAATGGAGTTCAGTGTTACAAACTTTTTTTTGGTAAAATACGGTAAGACCGTTAATACGTATGTAGATAATTCATAATTTTGTGTATTGGACCGGTTAGATACTTATCTTAGAGTAGTCAGCGGCTATTTGCTTATATATCTCATGTGTTACTGGTACGAGTAAACCAATACTGTAGCAGTGACCTCGAAAAAGTGTTATTCCACCTTTATGTAAATCTCGCCAGCAAACGTAGAGGGAATAACCTTCTCTCAGTTTGGATTCTATTGTTCGATTCTGAAAATGTATTCTGTTACGTTAGTTTCTCTTACATCGGCAGATGGGATTGGCATTTCCTGAGCACTGCTAACCCAATGGTGGACGCCTGGTTGCACCCGTTAGACCGCACCAACGTCGCGCTGAAATCCATGACCGCCAATCGACACCGTAACGAAATCATCCTGTCATCGTACTTCCTCATCGCCTCCGTTAACGACCACATCCTATCCAAATCGTCCAAACCGAAACTGGCGCGTCACACGCTGAAAAGCCGCGTACTGCAGGAAGACTGCTGTTCGCGTCTGTCGCGTATTCTTCAGCGCCACGGGCTGAGCTTAAGCCGTGATGACATGGAGAGAGAATTCAAGAAGGAGCTAATCCCTCCCATCAACATCCTGGAGAAAGGCATCTCCGTTCTCTTCAAGCAGCTGCGCTTCACACCGTTCGCCCGCGTTTTAATGGAACCGCAGTATCTCGTGCAGAAGGTGAAACCGGTGTTTAAGTCCCGCGATCCGGCCACCCTGGACAGCAGTGTGACGCGGCTGGTGGATGATCTGGATGTGACGATGGATGGCACAGGAGAGGATGAGATGTTTGTCGGGGGAGATCAGCCGCGACAGCATCCAGAGTCACCATATCCGCCATTGGAGCAGGATCTAAATAAATGGATCGATGCCGGCAACCGAGTGACCAATGTGAAACCGGTTGTCTCGAAACCGGTGGCTCCGCAGAAAGCGAAAGATGACCAGGAAGACAGTGATTCTCCGTATGAAGACGTGGAGTTTGGTGCTGACGGGACGGCATCTCAGGTATTTTGTATTTTCTCGTATTTCCTTGAGGAAATACCTGGAGTATGGAAATTTTGTATTGGTTTAGAGTGTTACAGCATACTAAGTCTTTTGACTGTGTTTTGCTTAAATTTAACTGTAAGTAAAATCTGTGTACGCTTCACAGTACCGTTAAACAGGATTGAACGTAGTGAATTGGCCGTACTTAGGAATAGATCGGACCAATTAAGACTGTGTCAATGCTGGATACACCTCTCTTGGTTAAAATTTGTAGTTTTAAATTAGAACGATTGGTTAAAATTTTTAGTGAAATAGCTTGCTGCATTTTCGAAGTCTTGAAGCTGTGATAATTAACTGACGTTCGGATTTCAGCTAAATTTATTTTTATGGACTCGTAATTGTCCCAATTTTATTCAAGGTGAGCGTGGAAAATATTTTCGGACCCTTACTGGAACATCTGGAAATGAAAAAGAAATCCACAGTTTCCGTTCTGAAGAAATTCGTTGGCTTTCACGCTAGTTTAACCGGACGATTAGACACCGTGAACATAAGTCTTGTTGAATCAGTGGAATTCGACGCCGGTGGGATACTGTTATCATCGAAAGATTCATTTGGAAAAATCACCGCTTTCCGCAGCATGCTGCTCACGGCCACTTCCGAGATTCTCCTGGACATTCCGCTAAAAGCGCTGGATCTGTTTATTCCGGACTACCGCGAACGCTTTTTGCTGACACACCGCACCAACCGGATCTCCGTTGTAACTTACAAATTCGACGTCGCAGAAGTGGCCCAAGCGGTCAGTATGCCGCTGTTGCGGTTGCTGGCGCAGATTGGCTCCGTTATTACCAGCATGCAGCGGGTGCGTGCCAATCTCAAAAAGAACTGGCCGGATGTGGATAAGAAAGGCCACCGAAAGACCGATTCAACGTCAACCAGTGGCTCGGGTAACGCAGATAAACTTTTTCTTGTTTTACTATTGTTGTAATTTGTCAGTTTCGGTTTTAGTTGCTCTCATGATTTTGAATCCTTAAAGCTGAATGAGTAACTGATTTAAGTAAAAGTTCGAATAAGGGAAAAAATGAAACTAAAGTTATTTTAAACATTGCTACAATAACTGCACTTGCTCGACTGGTGCTTGTTTCGGAGCTGTGAGCCGTTTTACTACCTTCTTCGATAGTATCTGCATTAACGGAGTTGTTGCGTTTGTACGGCAGCAAGGTCCCTCAGATGGCCGTAGGAAAGCATCGTTGTACGCTAGCGCAACTACTTACTCTTATTTAGTTTTTCTGATGTAACTTGGCATGTATTTTTGCTTTTTGACATTTTCCCAATGAGTGCAAAGTTTCTTGTTTTTTCGTGCAGGAACGTCCCGATCTGATTCACCAGCTCAACCACGCGGTCGGGTCAATGACAATTACGCCGACTTCATCGTGCCCGAATCATCCAGGCACTGGAAAGACCTGATGATGTTGATGGATCTGTACGAGAAGCCGGCGGAGCATCGGATTATCGATGAAACCAAATCCAGGAACCGGCGCATATCCAGTTACGGGCCGAACCGGCTGAAAGGGACACGATTCTCCTTCCGCCGGACGAAACGGAATAGCACGAGTGATGTCGTGTCGTCGTCGGTGCACCAGTCAGAAGAGGCACCGGAATCACCGGCCCAGGAGAGGAAGGTTATCGACGGTGAGGTGGACAGCGAAGCGGAGAGTGAGATTGACAATGTGGAGACGCCGGGGCCGGCCACAGCGGCGCACACGGTGGTCGAAGCAGCGGCTGAGCGACGAATCAGGAAAACTATTCGTAAGTGGTTCACACGAATTGAAGTTTTTTATTTGCAAGTTTTTGTTTAAAACGCTGCTCGATCGAATTTTCCAGTTCAACAACTGGACCGTGGTTAGCTCTGACGTTAAGCACGTGATTTTTAAAACCCAGTAATTACTAATACCACGTAATTGTTTTCGTATCCAAACACTGTCTGGTAGATGCTATTCTCGGTTTGTGGAGGCTGTCGTAGACAAATGGTTTATGCTTATTGCTTTTTGAATGGAGCCATATCACAAGACCATTTTCTCACCGTTACGCAGAGTCATAAGCGAAATCAGTAACACGTGACATTTTCGTAGTTGATAAAGTTTTTAATTTGCAGTCAGGATAACGGTAATAATTTTATTTTGCAATACTGCGGAGGTTCGCCGTTTTTTTGGGAACTAAAGTAATCTGTTTTGCATTTTTATGACTTTAGGATTTTGTAATGGAAATATTGGAATTATATTGGAATTTTGTGTTATTATTTTGTAATGGAAATTACGTTTCCTACCTTTCAAAATAATTATGAAATTAAAGATATTGTTATTTTCCGAATTATTTAGCAAAAAACCTCACTCAGGATTTCAAAACTTTCGTCGGTGTTAGACTATTAGTGAACCAGAAGGGCATTGTTGCAGGTTATGGTACTACTTTCGCTGTATGTGGCACGGCATCCATCCGCGGCATGACATTCGAGGCTTCACTACGCGGTCTGACCTTCCAAGCCGTGTTATCCGCATTTTCCTTCAATCACAACCACGCCTCGCGGCAGTCCCGCTACAACACCCTGGAAGAATGCTACTACCAGATGCGAACGGGGCAGTTATCCATACAGCTGGTGCAGAAAATGGGACACAAGCCGCAGTTATATCTCGGCGTGGGGCTGGGTTCATCGCAACTGGTCTATTCCACTTCGGTGCGGAATAAATCGCAGCTGAATCAGCGGACGTTATGCATCAGGATGGGCGAACTGCATTTCTCCGTTCCCCATCATCCTATCACGCTGCACGCCATGATTGTCAGAGGAACGGAGGATCTTACCGACGCTATGGAGGATTTAAAAGCTACCGCTGGAATTAAACTGTACAAATTTTACTCATTGATAATTTAAGTTATTCATTCAGCTGACCGTACGATTTTGCACAGAGATTCGGAAGAGGGCAAATCCGATACCGGCAGCACCAGTGCCAGTGAAACCACCGTCCCTCTGTCCAAATCGGCCACCAGTGTGAAATCATCGCATCATCACCATAAACAAGTCGGTCAGTTTCCCATCAAAGCCACGGTGTATGTTAAGAAACTCATTATCACCGCGGCGCCGCTACCATCTTTGGAAGCCAGTTACGAGGTATTTATATTCATCCAATAATTCTTAGTAATACCGTTTCATAAGGATCGAATGCATTGATTGGATTTTCATCCTTATACGTTAGATTTCGAAAATTATGGCGCACGGCTCTATCGGTAACATCACCCTGATGCACTTCGATATCGGCCCGCAAGATCTGGTCTTCAAGTCCAAAAACGAGGACATCGAATCTTCGGCGAACGTCCAGTTGCCTGCTGTGTATGTCAAGTGTTCATACGAAGTTCTGCCTCCCGTGAAAGTCCGCTTTGAGGACGAACAACTAACGGAATTCAAAGACGCGCACGCTTTGTACATCACGGCGCGTGTTGGTTCACCGGACTACACTTTTGGCACGGATGCCCTGAAATACACGGTCCTCTTCCAGAAAGTCTTCATGAAAGAGATCGAGGACGTTCTGGACGCCTTATCACAACCCATCAGCCAGCAGCAATTCCGTCTATCCCTACCGAAAAAGAAATTCGCTCTGCCGTTCTTCCATCAGGTCAACCTCCAACAGGACGGCATCCGCATCACCGGCACCACGCCCACATCGAGCGCGGTGCGGCTGGAGATCGACAAGACCGCCATGTACATCTCCAACATTCCCAAGAGCGCGCAGCCGCAGAGTGTCACGGATCTGCAGCATTCTACGGTGGTGTCGGTGCAACTGGATGTGGGGATTTGTCTCGGGCAGTTGGTGAAAGGCGAACAGCAGCAGGTGTATGAGGAGGCCGAGATGGATTTTCAGCCCTGTGCGCATTTCCGCACCCGGATGACTTTTACGAATTATGGGGAAGGACCGTTGGAGGCGCTGTTGCAGGGGTATGATGAGCGGATCCGGAGGAAGCGGATTGTGGCCCATCTCAGTCAGCCTCGTATTTATTTTCAACCGCGAGCGGTGGATATGGCGGTCATTTTCTACATCAACTATAAGAACGCTTACGATTACTGGTATGGAGAAATTACAGTTTGGCGGAGAATTTTTTGTATTGCCTCATATTAAACTGTAACTGCATAAGTCTGCAAAAAGGATGTTGTTAAATAATCTCACAATATTCCAAAATTATATTAGTATTAGATTGCCACATACTGTAGCAGCTTATGATAAACTGCTTTAAGCCAGTGAAGCCACTATACTACGATTGAACCGCATTACACCAAGCTAATGATACGGTAAGTACATCGTGGCATCTGATAATTCTTTTTTATTAGGTACGAACAACGACACGGGCCAGTAATCTCTCAGTCCGGTTCGCTCACCCGCATCAAGAAAACATCTTCCGCCCATTTACCGCATGTCGCTCAGCGCGCCATCCAGTCCATCCAAGAGAGTATCTACGTTGTGGAATTATTCATTTCCCAACTATATGTGTGCATGCCGCTGCCCTCGGGCCAGATGAAAAGCGGGTCGAGTGAGCGGGATTCCGACATGGCGCTACTGATCTCCTTGGATCGCACCAAAGTCCGCGCGGTCCTGGCCGATTCCATCATTACGTCGGGGAGTTTTGATCTGTTCCGCTTGTGCTTCACGGAAGATCACGGTCCACAGTATGATTATTCCGGACGACTGGATGATGGGTTTACCAACTGCTGTTTCGTGCCGAAAGGCTACGTGGAGGTCACGTCCAGAACGACCAAAAAAGAGACCACGGAAAGCGGACTCCCAAAGTGGGATCTGTACTTCAAATGGGATATGAATGGTAAAATAATTACGAATTTAATGGGTAGATATAAGTCATCATTTAATTAGTTTCATCCAAAATTTGTGAATCGCATAAAGATCAAATCTTGGCAATCGACAAATACCAACGAACGGCAGAGATGCAATCCCGTTTACAAGACATTAAAACTGGTTATAAAAATATTTTCATTGAAATCTTGGCGTCGCTTTAATGGGTACTTTTTCTGTGCGGAAATTTTTGGGAAATTGTATTGTTCTAATTTCCGTTGAACTACGATACGCTACTGTTTACGACATAGCTGGCTGGATGGATGTACTGTATTAACAAGTATCCGTAGCAAATTGATCCGTTTTACAGGTATTGAAATGCACATGGATCCGGCGATCGGTAAAATCATCTCGAATTTAACCGACGCGGTGACATCCTTTACCGGGGAAGAGTCGGAAAGCAACACCGATCCTTTACCTCCGTTATCGAGCAGCGAAGACGTCTTCGGCCCCAAACACCCGAAACACCGCACCAAACTGATGGAGAAGCAGATGCAGATGCACGCCAAAATCTTCAACGAAATGCAGCAGAGCGAGGGTGCATCCAGCACAGATATCCAAAATGAAGCGGAGAAGCTGAAGCGCATTGAACAGGGCATTGTGCATGAACTGCGGCGGGATATCGTCAATCGTATCCGGCAGAAGAGTATCAGTTCACGCGGCTCCGTCGCCGATTACCGGGCGCATCGCCGCACCAGCTCCACACCGCAGAGCGATTTGTCACCCACGACACCGGATGCTGAAGCAGCGCATTCGAGAACGTTTTCCGCGGATATGGCTGCGAGAAAGACACCCAGCAACATTCCTTTGTAAGTGCTGAGAAAGTTTTGCAGACAGTTCGGTTGTGAATGCGAGATACTCTTTAAAAGGGTAATAAATGATATTTTAAAAAATCTTTTAATTTTATTAATCGAAAAAGAAAACCGTCGCGCTAAGTAATATGACTACTAGTATAATTTTCTCTTAGCAAGCTTAATTACAAAAGTAAATGACTGCTACAACGTTACATATACTTGAAGCTATTGGAAATTGGTGATGCAAACTGTGCTGAAATCCAAGTTTTCCCTTAAAAATTAATGTGAACTGTTTATAAAAGTTGTTCCGTCAGTTGTTTTGGTAAACAAGTTGGTAAGGATAGATTCGTTATCAAAAGACTGCATTTTCTTCAAAACTGATTAAAAAATGTAAAAACTACTACTACTACTGGACATAGATCTACTCTACAAAAGTATGTTTTTGCATTATTTGCGTTTTGTCTACGATATCTACTAAAAGTTTGATTTTCTACATTGAGCGTTAGCTTGGTTAGACTGAATTGTTATTTTATGTACGTAATAGAAGTCCACGGCTCTTGCCATCAAGACGGAAAATCTCCCAGGAGCCGCTGAAGGAAGAATTGTCTCCGCGGAGCTCCAATGCGCCGGAAGCCGAACAGGCGTTCGATTTCGACTTCACCATCCTCATCAACATCGAAAGCGGCCACTGTACGTTCTATTGCGGACCGGACAAGAAGAAGGCATCGCAGAGATCAGGTGATAATTCTCTGGGTGGAAGTTCCCCAGCACGACGCGGAAGCGATTTCAATCGGCGCAACAATCTGACACCCGTTTGCACTTTATACATACCAGGTTCGTAATTCACTTGCCCAATATTTTCTGCCAAGGAATAACAACGTTTTGCCAATCGCTCATGAAAAATCTTTTTCGGAAAAATCACTTTTGAATTAGCTTAACTGGAATTTTTGTGCCGGAAAGGTGTTAACCTGGAGATGCAGTACGAATCGGATGCCAGCACCGGTATGAAGGGAACGGAAGGCAAGATCATCGCTAAGGGAGCACGTTCACTACGTCCCATGCTGAGCGGTTCGAGTTTGGAAGTCAACAGTGAGACCAAAGTGGGCCGCAATGCAGGAGCGTTGCCGCGCAAGAAAGGCAATCTCTTTGCCACCTTCAGCTTGGAGAGTTTACCAGCGGAGACAGTTCTGACCCCACAGCTGTTGGATTTTCTGGAGCAAGCGCTGGAGCCGATTCCCGTCATGGCGCAGCCTGTTCTGAAGACTAAGGAACCTCCGCCCGTTGAGGAATCGGATTCGGAATTACAAGTTGCTTCAGGTCGGTTGCGTTTTTTTGCGAGCAGAATAATGGCATTAATTGTTCACTGTTACCAGAGTTGAGGCTTTTATGTTTGGGAAGCTTGCTGCCTCTTCCAGTGCGCAGTGGAATGCTACAGTAATCAACTTGGTCAACGTATTTTAAGAAAAACATAATTTTTTAATTATGAGTTTTTGAACTAAATACTTTCATAGCTCATTTAACGGAAGATAATGGGTGACAGGAAATAGTTAAATAATGTTACTGGACGAATGCGCCACTCTTCTACGTTAACCCTATGACCGGATGTTTTGTTGCATTAATCTATTTTTGCATCGGGAATAGACTTTTGGGGTGCGTAGAACTGCATACAATTTCATTGACCGCAGTGTCTATTCCGTTCTTTATTCCGTTTACCGTGGTTACGCTGAGCATGCCTCATTGTGTTTATGGTTCCATTGTAGACGAATCGTGGGGTTTCGAGTCAGCCATGGAATCGTTCCCCGTGGACATCTTCGTGCTGTTCATGATGAACTCCACCAAGATTCGCTGCAGCTGCCTCCCGGTATCCAAAGTGGAGGGCGTGCTGACCCTGCCTTCGTTGAGCATGATGGTGTCCACGCGCAAGTACAATCAGCTGGTCGACTTGGATAAAGTGCGCATTAAACCCGAGAGCGTGCTGAGTTCCGGTCGGCCGGTGCTGGAGACGTTGGACGAGATGCTGCACCAGATGGGTCCTGAGTTTCGGCTGCCGGATTTCGTCGATCGATTCGAAGAGCACGCTGGTCTGGGTTTATACGGAAATTTGTCTGGATTCTCCCTTGTGATTTTCCATCCGTACGGAACGGTGGCGGAATCGGCTTATTACGATGCACCCGGCGAACGAAACGGTAACCATATGGTTAAATTAATGATAAATCTGACCGCATCAACGAAATCATGTGTCGTCTTATTATCGTGATTTTCTTTTAACAAAAAAATAAATACGATACCTTTTGATAGAAAACAAAGCGGGATTTTTGACTAAGAATATTACATACTGAAACGGCAATTTGCAGTAAAAACCTCGGCGCACGGTGTTCCGGATAAGCGCGAATTAGTCCGCTTGGAATTGGACCGTTTGCACGTGGAAATCGTCCGGTCCAAGTCCCTCGTCGACGATTTTGCCATGACCCCGGAAAAAGACGCGTTCTACAGTGCCAACAGCATCGAATTTTCTGGTAAGTGGTGAATTTTCAGGAGAATATAACAAACGCTATTCTATTGCTGTGAAAAAAATTTTCCTGATACATTGTTTTTCTAGCAAGTATTTCCGTTGGCAAGACCACCTTCTGGTATGATTTGCGGCGGCTGGGTGAGATCTTGGCGTTCCCAAAAGCATGGTATCGGCGATCCATCGCCCGGCGATTTTTTCTCGGCGAAGAAGCGGCTGATGCTGCCAGTAGTAAGCCGGAACATTTTCAAAACATTGGGTTTATTTGCATCGTTTTGTCTTCTTAATCAGCGACTTCGTCCATCTCTGTGGATCCAAATGCCAAGGACAGTGAAGAACCATACGAACTGAATAAACCGCCCCGCAAGAGCAAAGGTCAGACTATGAGAAATTTTTGCAAGTTTTGAACCGTCAGCATCATGTCTGGTATTTGTTGGAACTCATCTAGCTGACGTATGTTGCCTAAATTTACATCCTACCTGGTGATTGTGCGTTTCACGACTAGACACGTTTTGAAAAGTAGTTTGAAAAAGAGAAGGTATACAAACTAAAATTGAATTTAAGACCATAATTTTTCTGTACACAAATGTATCGCATCTCGTTGGGCACTACCCTGAAGATAAAGAGACGCAGCCGTTTAACTACGCTTTTGCTGTCGGTAGATTGTTTTATGTTGACCTTGCTGAAACTGCATGCAATGATATTGTAATGCATGAACTACAGTAACTACAAGCAATCGTACGAGGATTGCTCTTCAATCGTGTTCAACACTGTGCACTTAAATTATTTTTGCGATCCTGGTTTTGAATGGCATTCTCTTCCATCGCAGAAAGCGGCGCATCGAGTGTCGGTGGGGAAGAAACAGTACTTCCTTGGAAGACGTTGGTGCTCGTTGGAATCAAAGTTTCGGCGCTGGATTTCAACGTCAACATGGGCAATGTCATGGGAAATACTGTGTAAGTGGTAGACATAACGGTGATTAGTGCAATGTTTGGATTATTAGTATTGAATAAGAACGGTGATTCTATTGTTCCAGGTTGTTGGTGGAGGACATCAATTGTGTGGGACGATTTTCCGCCGCCAGTGATGGGCATTCGGATATTTTTGCGGCTGTAGTGGCGACCAATCTGGATTTAAACAGTCGCGGTGGTGTAGTCGGCGGTGGCTCACACTGGAAGAAGTCGCAGTTATACGGTAGGGTGCCGATGGGCCGTATTTTACGTGCAGTCAAAACAAAATGAGTAGTGAATTTGGTAGAATAATGGCATCTTCTTGATCCGCAATGCAGCTGTGGGTGTCGTCATTGCAAATTTATTGCTATGGGCCCTTTCAGGGTTCACCATTCATTCATGATACTTATTAGGTTAATGTTTATATTGTAGATTTTGTGTTTTAAACATTATTAGCATGTGTTTTTCATTTTTCAGCGCATATTCGTAACGAGGTGGGCGCTCCACCGATGCACGCATTCGGCTGTCTGATGAGTTCGGCGGAGAGCAAATTGGAGTACATGGGAGCGATCAGCGCCCTGGCGCGGATGAGTAAAATGAATGTCCGTGTCCGGGATACATGGGCGCTCCAGACGCAGGATTACCGCAGGTAAATAAATATTTACGACAGCGCGAATGGGTGATATTTTTTTACTGTACTGCTGTAGTCAACGAATAATTCTACGTAATAAGTTAGCGATTAATTATTATAATTAGGAAAAGCTAATAAATCTAGCTATTAAATGAGGACGAATGAGCTAATAAATCTAGCTACTAATTGAGAACGAATTGCTCTCGATTTTTAAGCTGGACTAAACTTGTTATCCTTCTTGATTCAGGTTTCTCTCGTATATATGTTAGGATAAGATTATGCAGTAGTACTTACTATCGGTACATACATGCTTGGAAAACGCTTGAAGTACATCGTAATTGTAATTATCGTTTTCAGTGGGCCGAAATTATCAGCGGCGGTGAACTGCAGCTGGGATCAGATGCAGATGATCATCTGCAGCGCCTCCACTTCTCACGTTGTTAAGTCCATCGTCCGTGTTACGGAATTCTTTGAAGAGCAGCTGAAAAGCAGTCGCCAATTCATCTCCAAACTGAACTTTGCCGGACCGGTGCCGCAGCGACGCCGCAGCTCCTTGTCCAAGTCGGCCACCAAAGAAGCCGGTATGCAATAATTCATATGGCCCGTGACTCTATAGGGGCTAATTTGTATGCGTTTGCAGTGGCGTCTCTGGATTCACGGTTTCATCGGCATTGGCAGCGACCGTTGGAGTTTCTGCGGGGATACAGACTGAAGAATGTCCCACTGGCGCCGTTTCCCATGCTGGGTGGATTGCTAAAGGGCGATGTGCAGATGAACGGGCGGAATATTTCCTTGGCGTGTTTTTATGGAAATAGTTTCCGTGGTAAATCCTGGGCGAGGTTCAGTATAAAGGAACCGCGTTTGGCCATTACCAGCGAGGCCATCGAGAGTTTCCGCAACGGTAGGCACTGTCTGCAACCGTTGAGTACAAAATCTAGTTACCGTGTTGTATTGCAAAATAATAATTATTATTTTGTAATGGTTCCATAATTTAGTGATCTTCTCATATAGCTTTGACACGCAATTCGATTTTGTAGATTGTTATTTATTAATCAATGAATAAGCGATTATGATATATGCGAATGCAATGAATGCGAGAATATGTAATATAGAATTTTTGTTGTTTATTATTTATGTTTATAAGGGGATTTGTGTGAATTTTCATTTAAGCAGTTACAGAGGTTTGTGTTGTAGGAGAGAAGTTGGTGGATGTTGTACAAGTGATGGCATTTAATCTGGGAAAGGATGATGCCGCCCCCTTTGCCGCCACCGTGGCCCGGGTGACCTGCAATAATCCTCCGCCGCTGCTGAATCTCCCGGATTGGTTTGAGTTCATGTTTATGAACAGCGATATCGACGGTACTGAATAAAACGAAAACTTCCTGCAGCACATTGCTTCTTATTAGAGATTAATGGACTATTTCAAGAATTGTTTTTGCAGAAATCGGTCGCTTTCCCACGACGCACTCACAGAAACTGAACACTTTCGAGGATATGAAGCTGAATATGACGATTGAAACGATTCTGGCGCTGCCGTTGATCGTCATCGGACTGCGGTCGGAGCACGTCCAGACGGAGACGATTCCCGATGAATCGACGCATCCGCCGGTATCATGCAATTTCACCTGTGATTTCGGTGCACCCATCTCCATTGATATGGGAGATTCACAGGCATTCTACTTCCTGCACCAGTTGATCAATTCCTACATCGCCAACACAGACGGTGAGCAGAGAACATGGATACTTTAATAGATATTTTCTCTTATTGTTCTTCATCTCTGGGAATGGTATTGCATGCTGTGTCTGTTGTTGTAATGTTCTCCTGCCAGTAGATTACAGCATTGGAAGTGTAATGGGATTAGTGGAGTGCACAGGCGTTCATAGCGAATACACTTATTCGAGGAATGTGAACTGGCGTTTCTAACTAAAAACCTCGGTTAAAATTCTTCGTTCTTTTTTAAAACGATATAAAGTATGAGCAATTTTTTGGAGAGTGTTCTTTGAATAATAAGAAGTAAGGTATCGTATCCTAGTGGGTAATTTCACGAACAAAGTTTGCCAGTATCAGAAATTTCTACATGGACTTAGGATGAACCCGGCAAATGCAGATCGTAATAGTGACGTTCGCATGATTGCAGCGGAATCACAAACCGGAAGCAAACGCGAAGTGCCTAATCCAACGGAAGTCCTCAAGGAAGACGCACGCCGCTTCCAGGTCAATGAATGGTATCTGCAGCCGAGTTTCAAGTAAGCAGAGCGGCACATCTACCGCGTTGTGTACCACCAGCTTCGAAGAAAAGTGTCTGTTTTGTTGTGGATGAAACTGAATTGTGTTAATTCTGGGGCAGATTACTGCAGCGTATCGGACGGGACATTGAGACGATCGGCGTGGAGCGCGTGATGAACCGACTGGGATTCGCCCAGGCCCAGACGACCATTCCTAAATGGATCCAGCGCGGCCTGGTCGATCCCGTCGACAAGGGACTGGCCGCGCTCATGCTCTTGCTGATGAAAAACTCCAAACATGACCGCGTATGAATCTGAAGCGGTGGTTGTGGGAAAGATGGAGCGAAATCATTCCGTTTTGCGGTGTTTGTTTGATATTTTATTGTGTTCACTATTCACCTTTTGCTCATTGGCAGTCTCTTCGGGTTTTAATTGTTCAGTCATTGTTTTTGATCTCCTTATGAGTTTTATAGTTAAATATTTCCTGCTCTGGCAATGGTGTCTTTTTTGGCAGGCTGCGATATCTGTTGGCAGGAATCGGTACTTGTTAAATTAAAAATGAATAGTATGCCTTTAATTTTGAATATTTGACAGTCTGATTCTGACTAATTCGACCTTATAACTTATGTCGTATCGCTATGCTTTCGCTGTGGTATTATATGTACTGTACTTCCATTAGAATCTTCCTGCTGCCGAAACGGGTTCCGCTGAAAAGCAATCTTTTCAAAATCTACTTTAAATACGTTAATCTACGTTAAATACAATAATAGTACGTATAATTGCACGTATAATAATCTACGTTATACTTTTCGCGATCGGTACGAGTACAGAACTTAATACCGAGCGGAAAGAAGCAGAACGGTGCATAGTGCATGCTCTAAGAAAACGGCAGTTACTTCGTTTCCGGGTTCAGTTTCTACTTTCTGTTTCCAGATGCATTTGTTAACATGCCAGCTTTTTATCAGCATTTAGCTGATTTTGTTAATTTTTTATTTTTGTCTGCTTTTCTTGGTTTTGTCTTACGTTGCAGCTGTTGATTTGATCTTGTTGTAGCGTACAGATATACCACTACATCTATTTTCCACCGGATACTGGTGTTTCCCGGGAAGTTGTGACTGTTCACCGCTGGCGTCTTGTTCTGCCTTGGTGCTTGATTGGTGTTCGGTCGCGGAACGGCATTGTAGGTTTGGATTGTTCGCTGTTGGCAGTTATGAGTAGAGAAGAACTGTCTGTACAAACATGGCCCCCGAAGGAGCGAATATCCCGAAAGAGACCATTAGACAACGGCGCATCGCATCCTGTGTCGGCTGGATCCGACATTCCACAGCTTCGGGTACAGTCTGGTAAGTGCGTCGTCAAGTGCTAGTTAAAAGTTTCGACAGCACAACTGACAGTCACGCTGTCGTGGACGGTGGAATAGTTGACAGCTTCAATCAAAGACTTGAATTATTCCACGAATGCGCGATTGTCAGTTTCGTTTCAAGACATGAAATACGATACTTCGAAAGTATATATTTATATACTCGTATAATGTCAGTATATATACTCGCATACGGCATACTGACTCGTATATTGTCAGTGCCGCGCCGCCGGCGAACAAACGGCATCAATCCCATCGGGTTCAACCGTTCAATACCTTTTTCTTTATTAATTTTTATACTGAATGTCCGCGTTTGTTTTCTAGTGATACGTTTTGCCGGCTCCCGTACTGAATCGCAGTATGCTAACCCGTACCCACAATCGAGTAAGTGATAAGGAAGTAGGATGATTCTTTTCACTCCGGTAAATTTTTCGCTGCAGTCACTGAAAAATAAAAAAATTACAGTAGCCTTGCGCCTCCGCTGTTGCATGTTCTGATGCTGATATTTCATTGCTGCAGACGCGCGTTCTTCGACTTGTGCCAGCGTCCCGTCGCCCGTGGCTGATTCCCCTTCGGAATGCTCCACGGATTCGGAAAATCGGCTAATTAATTTGCAAATAGGACGATTCCGTTCCCCAGCCGCTTGGTGGCACGCTCGGATCACCTTGTTCGCTGTTCCGGTAAGTGGAGGTAAACAAAATAAAATATGAAGAAGATGAACATGCACCGATCAATATTGCCGTTACTGCGCCGCATCCAGCACCCATAAATGACAGCGTGCTGCTTCTAACAAGAGCACGTGCATTATAATGTGCAATTAAACCTGAATATGAAATCCTGCTTTTCCAAATCTTTATTAGACGTAGCATGATACCTGACATCACCCGTTGCGGTTATTTAAAAATTGCAAGTTCCATAATGTTTTTTTTCGTTTGGTTGTTTTCTACCACTTTTGAAGATTTTCAGCAGCTTAACAGCATCGTGCCTTGAACTCTGTAGAGATTTGTCAATTGATTCGCTTAAATTGAAATTCGTCGTAGAAGCTTCTGGTTTGGCGCGTGATTCCGTGGAGATCCTTGAGTCGACCCTGTCCAGCCATTTCGTGCATTCCCTGCACTCTCCCTCCACCATCGACAAGTACTGGGAGGTGGTCCAAGCGCGGAATACGGCCCTGGAGAATATAATCGCTGGGGTCACGGCGGCGTACGAAGCCGCCTATGGCGACCAGATTGCGGCATTTTCCACCTTTATGATTTCGGCGCTGCGTGACGGTCTTGTGCCGGTTAGTTGCATGGGTTGTTTTAACGACCCCGCATTATAAAAATGCTACTGAATATGTTTAATTTGAATCTGGTTTCAAATTACTCGTACTTCATATCATCGATAGTAAGACCAAATGAAAATGGAAGGAATTTCATATTCCAAATTTTTTGTGTATATCCACAAAAAAACTTCTGTTTTCGCCCGCTCTGAAAGATACATACATTTTTAAGTTTTTATTTGTAAGTTTATTTGTTTAAACGACCCAAAAAACTGTCTGGAAGTGCGCGGAAAATTTTAACGAAATTCACACAAGATTAGCGCACTTGGAGACGATGGTTTTTGATATTGTGTGTGAAATCAGTCTCATATCTGTACAGTATTGGAATTTTGTAAATCTTTACAAATGTGCGGTGTTTAGCATCAGCCGCAAGCCACACCGTCGCGCTGGCTCAAGCTGCTCGCGGCGTTTCTGAAAAACACAGCGGATCGTTTGGCTGTGTTTGTCTCGTTGCTGTTTGGTTTCCGCAACCTATCCGAGGATGACCAGCGGACTTTATTGGTGGAGAAGCGACTGATCAGTTATCTGGTTGGCTTCTCATCCCTGTGTCAGCGTTTCGATTTTTTATCGTAATTCGAATGCGTTTTTTACAGATACATTATGCTTCATACGTGCGCAAAGGGGAATATTATACTTTTTTTCCTGGGACGGAGAGTCTGCATCTGTGCAAATATGTCATAGAGTCGCTGGGGATGGATCCGGATTATGTGCGTTTTAGTGATTCATGTTACGCGTCAGTTAACAGCATCGGCTTGACGTTAGTGGAGCTCTAACTGTTGCTAGCCGCTGCTTTTTTTTATCCAGGTAAACTGTGGCTTTTCTCTCATTTTTAATTGCCTTTGGTCTTTTGATATTACTTGCAGTTGCGGTTAATTATTAAATTATTCAGTTATTGCGTTTTCATGCAATATGTGCAGATCGGTTTATAATGAAAGTTCTATTACGCCTCTGTGCGTTTAAACTTTTGGATTTATATTTCATAGGTAACTCCCTAACCGAATTTTGCGCCCACAAACGGTTCTCAGGCCAGTGTTTACAAATCATTGGACTTTAGAATGCTATTAAAGCAATGCAAAAAAAGTGTTTGGGAGTGCGCGAAAGCGGAAGGTTTCTCACTGTTACGGAGATGTACCCAAATTTTGTACCATGTACCGGCACACTTCCTTTTACCGGCCTTGCGTAAAACTTGTAAATGCCGGAAAGAAAGATTTAAAGCTTTGTCTTCCTGAAATTGTGGCTACCACATATGCTTTTATGTAGCTTGAATAAAATATTTCCGGCAGTACGTTTTGCTATGGCAAAGGTTTAACTTCCATTTCTTTGTACATGTATGCTATATCTTAAAATGAATGATACCTTTTGTAGTTATCAATGATGTTCATTTTTGCAGAAGTCACAAAAGCATCGAATAAGACGTTGATGGGATACTTGCACGTGCTGTACATGGACGCGTTAAATTATTCCATTGGGAAACGTGCAGCGGTCGCCGAACGCGGAGTGATCTGCGCGAAAGTGCAAAAGATTGTCAGCCAATTTGCCCTGATCGACACGGTCTCTGTGAACTACGTTGAGAATATGGAATTTAATACTATTATGCTTCGCTCGCAGTCACTTGGCTTCGGGGAATCGTTCGTAAGGTGAGCTTCCGCCTCAGACGCCATGGCAACGTATAGTAGGCCTCAAAGAGTTTAAAAGCCTTAATTATTTTGACTTATACGTACGTAAGAGAAAATGTGTACGAGTGAGAAGTTCGGGATCATTTTTATAGTACGAGAATAATACGAATAAATTGTGATAGATTGTTTTCGTGAGTTTCTAGAAGAACTACTCAGGACTGTGATCAGCGCCCTCGCAAGCCGGATGCGGACATGCAGCGCCTAACCCAGCCGACGTCCACAAGCCCAACCGAAATAACCCGCCGCTTCGAGGGCAGTGAATGGTACAGTACCTGTAATCCACTTTAAAATACTTGATTTCAGTGCTTTCGGCTTTCCAGATCAGACTGGTTTTGTACTGCTCATTTCGTGAATGCAGAATGTGCCGGCGTCGGTCTGTGGGTAATGAGCGAGTGATGCCAACTTTTAACAGAACTGCCGCAGCGCATCGGACGGGACATATTGAGGCGATCGGCGTGGAGCGCGTGATGCACCGGTTGGGATTCGCCCAGGCCCGGACGACCATTCCCAAGTGGATCCAGCGCGGTCGGGTCGATCCCGTCGACAAGGGACTGGCCGCGCTCACGCTGCTCCTCATGAAGACCCCAAACACAACCGTGTCTGAACATGTCGAGCGGCGATTGTAGGAAGGACAGGACAGAATTATTCCGTGTTTGCTTGATATTTTATTGTGTTCACTATGTACCTTTTGCTCATCGGGAGTCTTTTCGGGTTTTAGCTGTTCAGTCATGTTTTTGATCTCCTTTTGAGTTTTATAATTATTTATTTTGTCGTGGCAGTCGTCGGTCGCTCTTGGCGCGGCTTTTGATTCCTCATCTCCTGTACCTGATTGCCTAAACTTAAAATATACAATTACCGTACATATTGAAATGCATGAATGCATAACATAATATGAGTCACAGAAATGAATGACAAAAGTCGATGAGATGGCATAAGATGTCAAAACTTAGAACCATTTTTTTGTCAACCGATTTATGTTAGTCGGCGACACAGCATATGTACAGGTATTCTAGAAATACTGCAACAATAAAAACTTCCAGAACACCGGATCGGAAGCAGCAGTGCAGCACCGTACACTAAGCACGACAGAAATTCAATTAAACCTTAAGCTGTGGAAACTCGGATTTCCATTAAAGAAACATTTTCTGGGCAAAAAAGGGAAGTCCCCAAAATTAATACATCGACCAAAATGAACGCTGATAATTTTTCATGGTTCCATCAGATTTTCCGATACTTCTATGATGAGTTCTATCTAACTTCTATAGCATGAATTCGAATTTTACATCACCTAGCACCGAGGGTGGCTGCCTAGCGCTGCAATTTGACCGTTCACGAAATCACGCACGAGTCATAATTTCGTCATTTTTGTGTCTTCCAAGTTCCAACTTCCAGACTTCTTCCTTTATCCTTATCGTCTTTTACGTACGCTCCGCTGCCATTTGCTAGTTGTCAGGGTGGCCTTGGCCCTTGTGGTTTTCAATTTTGTTTCGGAATCTCTCTTTTCCGGGAAAACGTTACTGCTCGCCATTGGCGTACTGTTTGTCCGTTTGTGTTTGTTGTTGTGGCTTCATCGCTTTCGTCTTTATCAGTGTATCATCTTTATGGTTCGGAACGGCGTTGCTGTGTAAAACTGCGATTTCGCTGTTGGGAATTATGAGTTGGGAAAAGCCGTCTGTACGAGCGTTTCCGTCGCAGGAGCGACTATCGCGGAAGAGATTACTAGACAGCGACACGTCGCACCGTGTGTCAGCATGGTCGGGCATTCCACAGCTTCGCACACAGTCTGGTTAGTGCGCCGTCAACTGCAGTCATCTGTTCGTATGCATCGCTGCCAGCACATGCAGTAACTGCAGATCATGAACGATCCGCTCTTGATAAACTACGCCATCATTCGCACTTACTCGAATCATAATCAAATTCACTGTTCTGTGCTGGTTGATAGTCCTTGTTTCGTTTTGCAGTGATTCGCTTTGCACCGTCCCAAATCCACACACAGTGTACAAACCAGTACGCACAATCAGGTAAATTAATGGGGCAATTATTTCGGATTCTCTCCGACTAAGTTTCGTGTCCAGTCGCTGATTAATGGCATTCGCTGATAATTGTAAATTGCAAATTCTTGCTACAGAATCGAGTCCCCGAACATCGGAGAGTGTCCCCTCATCCCGCTCTGATTCCCCTCCGACATCGTCCACGAGTACGGACATTCAACCCTTTAGTCTGCGGAGTGGAAGATTCAGTTCCCCCAGCAATCTGGGGCCACGCTCGGGGAAGCTCATGCGTTTGTCCGGTTAGTGCGGAAAACCCTGCTGCATTCACTATCACTAGTAAAAGTGGAATCCACTCAATCCACTACCCCCCCCCCACCCCATCTACCGTAGGCATCCGCGCCCGTATTGATTTGATAAATCATTACACTCAGCGAATTTTTTCTTCCGTGATTTAATTTTTTTCTATTCACGCTGAGCGAAGCAGTAGGTGGCTCGGAGTATTTAACAGAATTTACAACTGATTTTCCTGACATTGAAATTGTTTTGCTGTAGACCCTGCCGGTTTGGCGCGTGATTCCATGGAGATCCTTGGGTCGAGCCTGCCGAGCCATTTCGTCCATTCCCTGCACTCCCCGTTCTCCGTCGACAAGTACTGGGAGGTGGTCAGAGCACGGAACAGTGTGCTGGAGAAGGTGATCGCGGGAGTGACGGCGGCGTACGAAGCCGCTTACGGCGACCAGATTGCGGCGCTCTCCGCGTTTATGATTTCGGCGCTGCGGGACGGGCTCGTGCCGGTCAGTTCCAACTGCATCCCGCTTCAGTAGCTTGCCTACTTAAAACGTTTGTGGCGTTGCCTTATCTCGTTATTCGCAGTGCTCTACATGTGCTTAACAAAATATGTGACTATAAGGTGAAATGAGGCTGCGCATGACTCTGTTGTGAACATTTTCATGACAAAAGTTAAACGCGAGGCCAGCCGATTTTTTTTTATCGCTGCTGCAATAAAATATCATTACATAACGTGTGGGCAATCCTTTATTTCGAAATTGGTATTTGTTTTCGTATAGCATCAGCCGCAGGCTACACCGTCACGTTGGCTCAAGCTACTCGCTGCTTTTATCCAGAACACAGTGGAGCGTTTGGCTACCTTTGCCTCGCTGCTGACTGGCTTCCACGATCTCTCCCACGACGATCAGCGGACGTTATTAGTGGAAAAACACCTCATCAGCTATGTGGTGAGCGTTGCATCTTTTTTTCAGCATTTTGATTTTCTGGTTGTAATTGGAATGCATTTTGCAGATGCACTATGCTAGTTACTTCCACAAAGGGGAATATTATTATATGTTTCCTGGTGCGGACGGCCTGCATTTGTCCAAATATGTCCTGGACTCGCTGGAGATTGATCCGGATTATGTGCGTTTTGTTGATTCGTTCTATGCGTCAATTAACAGTATTGGCTTGACTTTACCGGAGCTTTATCTGCTGTTAGCCGCGGCTATATTTTATCCAGGTAAAATGCAAGGGAATGATATGTTTGTGCTGCTGATTATTTATTCGTCTGGTCGGATTCGTTTTATTGGAGTACTTTAATATTTTGCAGAAATCACAAAAGCGTCGAATAAGACGTTGATGGGATACCTGCACGTGCTGTACATGGACGCGTTAAATTATTCCATTGGGAAACGCCTGAATGTCGCCGATCGCGCGGTGGTCTGTGCAAAAGTACAGCGGATTGTCGCCCGATTCCCGCTGATCGACGCCATCTCGGTGAATTACGTGCAGAACCTCAATGTCAGCAGCGTTCCACTGCGTTCACGCACACTGGGCTTTAGAGATTCCTTTCCAAAATGAACGGCTGCCGCCGATGCCATCGCTAGTCCGCCGTTTGCCAAGGTGACTTTTCTTCAGTCTGCTATGGTGTAGATTGTTTACGATAATCTGGATAATGATCTCGGTGGAGAATTTATTTTTTAATATGTTGTTGTAATTTTCCCTGTTGTTGAATAGTTTTGCACAGTACTTTGTTTGCGCACAGTACAAGTCTCGGCCTCGAAATATTAAAGTTGGTGACTCAAGATGCTAAAAGTCTTAACTCATTAAAAATTGAAATGCAGGTTATACAGCTGATAAGCAGCTGAAATATGGTTACTGTATGTATGCTTGCGGTGTAGTTTCACTTGGGCATAATCTGCATGTTTGACAATTCAGTTATGTTTTTTCCCGTAAGTCTTCTTTCTTTTTCCTCCTGGCTAATTTTTGTATTTTTTTTAATTGTTCTTGTATTTTTGCTAAAATATTGTATCGATTTTTGATCAGTTGTTTGTAAAAATTAATGATTTCTGCAAAGTGTACGTAAATGGTTATAAAACCAAGATACTTTAGTGAAGAGACTGAAGACCATTTTCTTGTTCTATACTCGTATCTAATATCTGTATTCTGTATCCTATTCGTACTGCTAAATATGTAAGTAAATAAATTTATTGGTACATTCCAGCCGTAAGGGGCTATCTTGTCGCAATATTTGCGGCAAAACACTGAGACTACATATTTCGGGCTGTAGCTAGGGGAATACTGTACCGAAATAGATGTCGCCATGTTTAATACCTTTTCTTTTTTTCTAGAGGAGAGTTCCTCTTCTCTTTCTGTAATCACTGACACTGTATATACGTGTACATGTGGCGGTACCTGTAAGAAATTACTGTAGTGCATTGCCGTTTATAAGTCCATGTGAACGAATACTACTACTGTATATCCGTTTCAGATGCCGAAAATGTGTACAATAAAATATCATTCCTCACTGGTCAGGTGAAAAGTGCAAGCAAGTTAGCAATAATTTTTTGTGAAACAACACAAAACAAACAAAAGAACGTTTTTATATTCATATATATAAAGCTATGTTATATATAAAGAAAAGGTGAAATGTATAAACGTGAGGGCTCCCATACCGGATTACAATACAGCGTGCATGTGAATGGGAGAGTGGGAGATTGAACAAGGATGTACTTTCCTGATTTTAATCCTATAAAATTCTTTTTCTAATGTTTCAAACCCAATGTTTTTCTACAGACGCCCGTCCTTTGGCGCCAAAGACGACCCCGCCCCCACGTCCCAAAATATGTGCCGCCGCCGTTTAACCGATCAATAATTAATGCGAAACATATAAGTACATCAGCGAAGCCGTAAATTATATATATAGATCTGTCTCTGCTAAACAACGCCAATAAACGTGCAGCATGATTAGGCAATTTTACGCATAAAGCGCGGCACCGGAAATTCCTGCGCGCTGATGCCTTTTAATAGATCTACGTAATGCTGCGTATATTAATTTTTTTACAATATATTTTGTATTTGCGCTGTATTCTTCCCTCCTGTAGAATTAAGCTTTTCTCGTATGGTACTGATGCCCTATATCTAGCTGTAAGCATCATGTTACTTAAATTTGCGGATTTTTCTGATGATTTGCTTGATGTTGATGTATGTCGTAGATCCTTCCGGTTTCCGGTGCACTCTCCGTTCGGCATCGAATGTACTGGGAGATGGTCACAGTGTAGAAGGTAATCACGGATCGGAGGTCACGGCGGCGTACGGAGCAGATTACGACATTTCCCAGCTTCATCATTTCGGCGCTAGGGCCTCGTGCCGGTTAGTCATTTTACCAGTTTCATGACGTAGCGCAGTCACAGATACGTCGTAATTTGTAGTAATAACAAAATCGTCGAATAAGACGTTGATGTATTAACTGCATGTGCTGTATCTGTACATGGACACACCGTATATTGCTCCATTGGAAAAGCGCGTGAATGCCGCCGATCGCGATGTGATCTGTGCGAAAATGGTGAAGATTGTCGCCCGATTCCCGCTGGTAGACACCATCTCGCCGAGATATTTACGCGCAGAATCTTAACGGCTGTAGTATTCCGCTGTGTTCACGTCCACGTGAATTTGACGGTTCGCTTCGAAAGTGAACGGCTACCGCACATGATATAACCCCTATAACCCTATAGTCCGCTTTTTGTGGAGGTGACCTTTCTATATATACAGTCTGCTGTGCTGTACATGTTTCACTGTGGATAACGATCTTAATGAAGAAAATTCCTGCTTTAAAATTAATTGAATTCTAAACCTTTTCCTCTACATCGAATTTTTCTGGTTATTGAATATACTGTACTGTATTTTAGTGATGATCAGGTTATTGAAACTAACGAGTAACCTGAGACCTGAACTACCGCTGCAGTTGTGTTTGTGGGCAGTTACGTTTTACTTGGGCTAGTCTGCTTGTAGCCGTGTGTATCAATGTATCATGTCAATATAACTGTGCGTTAGAATTTAAATACAAGACGGTATCACTCAAGTATCACGAGAAAATGCGTTTCGCATTTCTTTATAATTCCAAAGTTACAAACATTGAAAACACAAGCTTCTGTTTTGCGGTTAATTATTATAAAATATGCAAATTATGATTAGTACCATCACTACCATGTACCGAGCGCATTCCTTTGAGTTTTTATCCGGAAAGATTTTCTTCAAGCATTCACGCACAAGCGTATTTTACTGGGGAGTGCTTGAAGGAGAAATGTAGTATGTCAAATGCTTACCAGAAAAAGCAAATTACAAATTATTAATAATGTTCTGTTGTGCAGAAATCACCAAAGTGTCGGATAAAGCGTCCATGGGATGCTTGCACGTGCTGCACATGGACGCGTTAACGTTGTATTATTCCGTAGGAAAGCATGTGAATGTCGCCGAACGCGAAGTGGTCTACGCGACAGTGCAGAAGTTCGTCGGCCGATTTCCGCTGATCAACTCCATCTCGGTGAGCTACCTGCAGAGTATGCAGTTGAGTGCTGTTCCGGTGCGTTCGCGCTCCATTGGCTTTCGTGATTGGTTCTCAGGGTGAGTTGCTGCCACAGGCGCCATTCCGAGGTTGCTACCTGGGGTTCTGACATTTCGTCAGTCTGTTCCGAATATTTTACAATATTTTGTGTCTTAATTAAGACACAAATATATATTAGTGGTGATCTGGTGTTAGTTTCTAGCTGTTAAATGTTTATCCGAATAATAACACCAGTATAATTTTATGAATATTATTGTCGATATCAGAAATTTTTACGTGAATTTCGTCTTTATTCTAATTCATAAACCTTTTCAGTGGAATCACAAAGCGGTAGGAAACGCGAGGTGCTTGACTCATCGGGAAGATGTGGAGGAAGACGCACGTCGGTTCCAGACCAGTGAATGGTACGTATCTTTAACCGAAAATGACTGCGCAAAATGCGTAGATATTGTTGTGGATTAAGCCATTGTTCGAGCGGCAAATGTGGAAAAAAAACGGGCGAAATCATTCCGTCTTCATTTGAGGTTCTTACTGTATCCGTTAGGCAGCTCTTGCTCATCTGCCTTCCAACGAACCCGGATATTAGATTACGTGGAACACAAATTTAGATATAATAACATGTGTTTTTTATTTAACAAAATAAATGAGTTAACCGTAAGAGAGAAACCTGTCTACTGCTGATGTAAATTAACAATTGGCCAATTCGGAAAACACTCACGCTCTGTGAGCCATGGTTTGCACAAATATGCTAGGTTGCTAAAAAAACAACAAGGAAGATACTGGTTACAAACTACAGGCGTAGGGGCCAAAAATGAACATGAAACAGTGTCGCCACCATGGATGGCGGCAGGCTACTATCCGTGTCCCGCGTGTATTAAAGACCGGCGCAACGAGCGGTCGGTAGCAGGGCGGATGCCGGTTAGGATTAAAATTCGGGGGCTGCGCGGGCGGGGTCTGTGGAATCCTCGGTGTTGACGTGGGCACTGGTCGCTTGGTGGTGGTGGTCATCTCGTTCGTTGCCGCAGACGAGGTGTCGGTTATCCCGAGTGTCGTGGTAGTAGCGGGAGTGGTAGGTGTTGGGGGCGGAGCAATGTTTTGTGGCAGCGCTGTGATGAAATAATTCTCCACGCCGCAGTGATTTGATCCCCGCAGGAACTTCATTACGCCGTCCATACCCCATTGTTTACCCCAGGAATTGGCTATCAGCCAATAGTCCGTGCCGCGTTCCGTGCCCCAGCCGATCAGCTTCATCGCGTGGCCGCCTTTGTAATCACCGGTTACATGCCGATAAACACCTGCAGAAGAAACTGTTATTCCAGTTGTACGTTTAGTTGGTCTTTATACAAACAACATATACCGCTAATCGAAGCAATACTTCTTTAGAAGCCGAAATTTCCAAAATTTGCGTCCCGCTGAAGTTTTTAAACCGACGAATGGCGCCATGGTTATACATGCATAATTAAATAAAATATACACTTTCATTAGTTCAGCAAAGTAAAATCTTCAGGATTTCCGAAAAAGGCTGATAAGCAGTCACAGCGAGCCCCATACAAACGATGTACAGTAGTACGAAAAAAATAATTATTTTTTTGTACACGCATATAAATAAGCTCCCTGGATTTACTGTACTTATGTATACTCTTACGAGCTTCGCGTACCAGAAGAATACGATTCCAAGTCAGCGTAAGCATCAATACCAATGGTCACCGGGCCGTTGGTCATCAGTTCTCTCTGTGCTTCTTCGATGACCTTATCGATGGCAGCTGCACCGTTGTACCTTTCAAACTTAATTCCCATACCGTACCATTTTGAACCTAGGTTGAACCGAAAATTATACGTAGATTGTGAACAGAATCATGTCGTGGCGCGTGCTTGTCTTCAGGCACGAATTGTTTTACCTAATCGTTTATCATCCCGATACGTCTTCGCGTAGACTCTGTTGGAGCAGGACTTGGTGCAGCTGGACGTTGTTACCGTCTGAGTATCCTGCTGTGTGTATGCCTGGTAGGGCATACAGCCCAGTCCACTGCGGTACTCCCCGCCTGTGACCAAGCCCTGGCTGGCGAACATTTCGTACGGTGTCTCCAGTTGTCCTCCTTGTGAACTGAAGTATCCGGTAAACCATTTTATATACTTCTGTGTACATCTTTACTTGGGAGTCTTGGAATATATAATAGTGCGCATTATTTAACGATTTGACCTTACCATACTCTGTAACCAACATTCCCGCTACAGACCAAAGCATCTTGGGCGGATATGGATATGTTTCGGTATGATGGGTCGGAATCGCCTAAAGCGATGCATAATCGGTCCGAAAGTACTGCTGCGGCTGATACGGCCTAAAATTTACAACCAGGAGTACAATTATACGTACCTCTGCACAATATGTACAGAGTTCAATCAAATCTGCAATTTCAACCAAATCCGACAAAATAATAATGATATTTATTTCGCTCGCCTTTTACAGAATTATATATCACAAAAACACTTGTTTTAATTAAGAAGTTTTAGTTAGTACCAGTACACTTAAAGCAGTAGTTGCAGCGCGGTCTATGATTATTTTTAAGAAAAAATAGGCTTATATTACATTCTACAAAATGAAGGAAAAAAATATAAAGATTGTAAGTATGAGCGGTATGGAGAAAAGTTAAAGAAAGACAGTAGCCTATGACAATTGAGTACAACTGTACATACCCAACAAGACGGACAGACGCCTTGGGCACGAATGTTCTGGAAGGTGGCGCAGTTGGGCCACTGTGTTCTGGCATCGAATGAATCCGGAATCGGGGCTTTGCTATCATGAGTGGTCAACCGGCGTGGGAAACTTTTCAGCTTGTTCTCGGGGGTGAAAACAAGACCGTAACTGTATACCGGCCGGTTCTCGTGTGACTGAACGTTGTAGTCTTTTGCCGTCCAAGTGGCTTCCCTCGAATGGCGCTTGAAATAATTGTTCACGGTTCTGTATAAAAAGTAAGCCAATGTTTGATTCGCTGTTTTTATTTAGCACCACTTGACTGCAGTAATGCACAATTAATCAGCAATTTAATGCTACAGTAGCAATGATCCTATGTACCCTTACTGGACCAGGTTATCTGAATCAGCGCGGACACACGGAACAAAGGTCACCAAGTATGCGGTGAAAAAGTTTGAAAACAGTAGTTTGTAATGATTCCTTGCCATGTTCACAGAGTAGCGAAATGGTAGAAGTCACTTGGATAAATAAAATTGAACCGCTGAAATAAGTGTTTCTGTTTCTTAATTGCTTAAGCGAATGATGTTGATGAGTTTTTTTAATTAAGAAATTCAATTGACCGGTTGCCCGCAATTTTCCTCCATTGCGGCATTCAAAGCTGTTGTGCTGGCGCCGCAGAGGTATTTACTCATTGATGAACTTGGTGGTTTACCCTTATTACTTACTGCACAATCAACAGAATTTCACACAACAAACAACGTGACAACACATCGCGCAACGGATCTCGTGATTGGCACACCGCTGCTCACGGAAGACGATGTATCGGACAATTAACGACAAGTCAGACCTTCTCTTGCTGAGGTCGCTAATTCTGTGCTAATGACTGGAAGGTGAAACCAATTCGGATCAGGTACAAGTACACAGATCCAAAGATAACCTGTAATACGCGCGATACAGGCATACCGTTTGCTGCCATATCTTAGCTTTTTATTTGACAATACATCTTTCATACCGACACGTCGGTGTTTATTTCCGCATGGCACCCCACATTTTTCTGCAACTGATGATGATACTTTCCGGTACATACTCGTACATTGTTATTATCGGAGTATTGTGCAGTAGCATTTTACCCGTGACAAGGCAAAAACCAACTAATTGAGCCGGTTGTTGTTGGAGTGATAGTTGAATTATAAGTACTTCTCTTTTTGTAGGCGAATGCATGTACTTACAAACAGCTCGAACGACTCATTCGGTACAACCATGTACAGCTCTGTACTTACAATTATTATAACTTATAAGTGTTATTATTGAGTGCATTGCAATGGCGAATTACATTGTTTTGTAGAGTGGTTGGCTATTGTGTATTGTGTAATGGCACTATTGCTAGAGTCAGAAACGAATGTTAAATTCTTCAACTGATGCTTGGAAATTTGAACAGAAATGACTGGTGGAATGTCAAATTTTTTTTGTGCCTCCACGAAAAGAAGTAGGGGAGGGAATCTGTTTCCTGTTTAATGCAAATGGCAATGGCGCAGCGCTCTAAAAATTTTAACAGCTATTGACGACGTAATAATAATCAAATACTGCAGATATGACTGATTTAAGAAAATTCAGTATTTAATTCACCGTACAAAGTACATGCCATAAAGTACAAAGTACGTAGCTTCTGAAACTGAAAATGAATTTCTATATAGATATGTAGGATTTAAATATCTGCACTCTGCAGCACGCCTATTAAACATGCATCTGTATCGTATTGCATGAATGGTGTAGCACTTGCACATTCTGTAATTGCATATACGTTGAGAGAAACCGGCTCCCAAATGAACTACTTGTATACACGAATGCCCTACAATGCTTGTGCAAGCACTACCCGGTAGCTTCCCGAATAACAAGCAGTCACCGGAACCAAAAACCACGCTCCGCACCCAGGGCTTACGGCCTGCGTAACACCACGGCAAAGTTATGAATGTACAGCAAGTATTTCATGTTAAACTGTCTGCTTTATCCCTGTCGGCTGCGGTCTGCATGCTAACAAGAGAGTTCCCAAAACTAAATGCAGTGATTGCAGCCGCAGCGTCGTTAATAGTTGCTTACGCTCGTTTTGCTGGCCGCTTAAAACTGCCTAGTTTCGGAAATCTTAGGCTGTGCGAGTATTACTATGACAGCAGTGGTACCATTTGGAGCTCACTATTTTAAACGACTGTAGTAATTCAGAGTAACTCCATAATTTGCGTGGAATTGTTCGCTATGGAAAAGCTCTTGTCTGAAATATACAAACCGTCGATGCGTAAAGACACCGGCGTATTGCGCTTCCAACAGTAGACGTGTTATCACACCCAACAATCAGATTCGTGAGCCCGTGCTGGCTGTGTAATTGTCATATTTTATTGTTAAAATCTGTGCTGCGTTAAGCATGCCGGAGACCCACTCTTTTGAGAACGTACGCACTGCGAATTTCACAACTGTAGCACAAATGACGTTTATGTTTTTCTTGTTACTGATTAGAAAAGACAGTTTTTCATTACACTGCAGGTAGATTATATCCCGCTATTTTGGCTTTTTTGGTAAAACGGCACCAATATTCATGCAGCTTGCTCTAGTTTTTAAAAACATTCTAACGTTTTTTTTCGCCAAATTTGGCGATGTCGAAGTGTAAAGCGCATTTTGCGTATTCCGGTTTAATTCGTCATACACAACGGCTTTAACTGGCAACAAGGACCGCATGCAAAAAGTTTCATAGAAGAGGTGCAGTTAATGGAAATCAGATCGGACCACTGGATCCGTCGAGTCATGCAACAAGATCAGGATATATGCGTATAGGCACACCATTTCAAATTATGCACTCGTTTTGCTTAAGAAAATCATTTGTGGATTTTGTGACTACGTATACAGATCGCTTTAGTTTTATGATAACTGAAAGCTTGAAAATTTTCCTATAGTACTTCATTTATTTTGTGTATTGTAGTAAGCAAGGCTTCGCGTTTTCCGAGGTCAGACTCGTTTTTCGGTGAGTACTAAACCGTTGCAAATCAGTAATTTAGTACTAAATCAGTATTTTGATACTGACACGTCGTAAAATAATTCGCTACTTGAAATAAGCCGCTGGAAACTGGTTATGGATTTCGCGACAAGGTTTGAAGGTCGCTCCTTTGCCGCTGGAGATGTCGTGGAAATCTGTGACCCGTGGGTGTGGTCGCTCCACATCGATGCGTATAAAACTCGTTGCGCCTACTGTTTTCAGGTGAAAGAGGTCGATATATATGTGCATGCAAATATATATGTACATATCTCTCGGAAATTATATATAATCGTAAAATCTTGATCCTAAAATGAGATTCGAGTTTTAGAAAGCAGACTGGGAGCTACAGCAACGTCTGGTGTTACGGAATTGTTCGGGTTGTCAAGTGCACCGCTACTGTAGCACCCAGTGCCAGGTAAAAAGACCGAAACCGGCCACATCCTCCGCATTTCCGATCTCGTATATACATTATACAGTACGTATATTTTTTCCATATCTCTCTAAAATAATAAATAATAGCAAAATCTTGATCCTAAAAAGAGAGCGGAGTTTTAGAAAGCAGACTGGAAGCTAGAGCATCGCCTGGAGTGTGATATGATAAAGGGGCGTCATGGTAGCCGACTGGAAGTGATCTACCGACGCGCGACTGGTGGTAATGCAACCGCGGCTGTTACTACAGCTTTTGATCTCGTTGCCAAGATGGCGATTAGAATCAAGGTAAGGATAGTATATAAACACCGGATATAATAATTAAAAATCTTGTGCATGCACGATGCATGACTTGCTTATAATGTTGTGCTGTTTATATATAGCGACCGACACTGGTAGTAACCATAACTTTTACTTAGGGAAATAAAAGTGTGGAGTTCCCTGGCCTGGGAAAGAAATTACCCGGCGAGCTCTTACGTCTATTTCCACAAGACCCCGCCTGTCCTCTCTTACTAGACAGTCCCCATTCAATGTACATAGTTCATAGTTTGTGATGATTCTTGTTCCGTACCAGGTTTACTGTTTCAAATAATATTACGGCACGTCAGTTGGTGTTGTATATAAGGGGAAAACCATTTTAGTCGAACCACTTCACGGCAATGCTGCCGTTACCCGGCTGGCATGTGACGGTACGGCAGTACATATGCAGTGCGCCATGTTTAGCCACAACGTCAAACTTCTGCCGGGTGACGGCTGCAGAACAGAGAACTGGTTTGAGTAAAGTGATTTTTCACCTTATATACTGGTACAAAATATTGATAGGCCAATACACTGGACACAGTCATCCGAGGCGGCAGCTGAAATTGGAGTGTCTGCCGCAGAGTTTTTCCATTACGGCGAGACTGTCCGCTACAACGCTCTTCCCCTTATCGATGCGGGGCCTCGGCCGGCATCCATTGGTGTGGCGCTGTTTCCGCGAGCGCCACATCGCCTGATGACCCCGGCTTGCTGGGATATTAATGTTGTCATGCATTTCCGCGGACGACGCCTGTTTGTACTGGCAACACAGGACATTTCCAACTGCACAGGACTGCAGGACGTAAGTGACTGTTCGATGAACCAAGAAAAATATTTTATTAAGAAACTTTGATTTTTACCCTGAGAATACCGTAATAACAGAAGTATGTCCAGTAAACGTTAAGCGCCTATCGCCATAATATTGACAATCTACTCATGGTTAATCTAGTTAAAAATATATCTGGTTAAAAATTTCTACATTTTCGTGTTTGCTCTTTTTGCTGCTGAGATACAATGAACTTCTTCGACTCCGAGAACCATTCTCTATGACGAGAGTGGCGTGTGCGGCCGCATTCGAGCAAGTATATGGACGTGAATGCAACTGTCGGAAATGCACACAAGGATATGTAAGAATGAAAAAGGCAATATTACAAAGGAAAGTGCCCTGCAGGCCTTGCTTATATATTGGTGGAAGTCAGTAGTTCTTTATGCAGCTCCCTCGTCATTTACCCGCTTGCGCCACGACTGCGCAAGCGTCTGTGCAGCGTGTGGCCATCCCGATGGCTGGACGATTGAGTTAGAGTACGGCGCTGTACAATACGCTTTTGACTTCCACCTAAATATAACCGGCACCGCGCTACCGAAGCGAAGAACAAGGACTCTTCGGTTTGGCGGATGCTAACAATTCGGCGCGGTAATAAAATTTAAAATGATTATTTACGGGACCGGAGCTGTACGTGCAACTTAAATAGGTACTTCGCAGGAGACCGCTAGTTCCCCCTCATACAGTAAGGGAAACCGTTGTTTCCCCCTGCTTAGCTGCCGCTTAGTCGCTTACAGTTGACTACCCTTAATGTACGTATAAGGGAACCAGAGGTCCCCTGCGAAGTATCGTAGTTACCTGATCTGTTGCAATATGATCAATAGGAGGCCGAAATTAATCCGCTGAAGTGCGTAACAGTGGGATGCAGCAGTCGCATTCCCAGTGACAGCCGTGCATCGCAACCCTGCAGGGAATGTGGAGCTATCAACACTGACCGGCTGCTGCAGTTCCGCCGCTTCACGGAGCATCTCGAAATGATCCGTAACAGTGAAGACAGCGGAAATGGGGAATCACTAGAAACTGCCTTCTTCAAAAAACTGGATGCGGCCGACATACTGCACGGAGACGCGTATTTACGCTTTCTGTGTGGATGGAACGTAATGGAGAAGCATTTCAAAGAAAGCCGTTTCGATGACGGCTGGAAACTTGTGCCGGAGCTGATTGTCTGCTTGCGGTAAGTTCGCTGGTCTCTCTTTCAAAGGTCACAAATGCCGCAGTGCGCTCTGCTTTCCAGAAATATATGTCCTCGGTACCATATGTTGCGGGCTTTTCATCTGTCGTCGGCGGCCGGATCCGCCGCTTCGGCTCTGCCGCACCACGTGGAGACTGGGCTGTCGTGTTTTTCGAAACCAGCCCAGCGACAAATGAAAGCAATGTCAGTGGGAGTGCTGAAAATGGTTGCCGAATACGGCAAGGAAGCCGAGCAGATATTTCGTGCAGTTGGAGGTGATGAGTCCAAAGAGGCTCGTTACGGCCAGAAAATTCTGAGCCTCATTGATGAGGCAGCCCGCAGCATTAAAAAGATCTTCCGTAATAATAAGATCTAGTAAAAGGCTCGCTGTTCTGCTTGTTCTTGCGGCCTGATCGTAGATGTAAATTTTGAAATCGCACCAAATCTGTTTGTTAAAGTTTCCGTGGTAGTATGTTGCGGCCGCTATAATTCGTGTTGGTATCTTGAAAGGGCTGGGCTAGGCTCGCACAGACACTCGCAAAAAATCTGAGGGAATCGAACCCACAACCTCCATACTCTAAGGCCGAGAGAGGCACCACTAAGCTATCGGCAAAGCATACAAATCTAATGAAATACTATATTCTATCGAACGATCCTATAGAGAGCGGATGCCGCTCTGACAATCTGATTGTTTTCTTCGATAGCTGATACTTTTCCGCGTCAAAAAATAGAAGACAGTAATTTTATTTGTTAGTATTGACGGAAGCGCTGCTTCTATTGTTATAAAAGTGATTTTTGTAGTTTACAACGGCGGCTTAACAGTCATGTGTACTAATATCAGGTACTGCACAATCAAGATGGAAAACATAACCGAAATCACTATTATCCCAACTTTGTTTTTTTCAGGGTAAAGTTCCAGAACCCCAGCCGCAGTGCCTTTAATAATATAAAGGCTAATACGCTGAAACTCTTCGAAAGAACCGTAGCGATTGAAATCTGATTGTACCGTTACTAAAACCTGAACTGATTTTTGCTTTGGTTGAACTGGCAACATAGGACATTCCCAACTCCACGGGGTCGCAGGATTTAAGCGACTATCCAATAAAACATCTTCTGAAAGTGAATATGAATGGTACAATGTCTGTAGCAAGCCTATTAAACATGCATCTGCATCCTACTACATGTCTGTATTGTACTTGTACATGGTTGCACGTACGATCGTTGTGAAAACCGGCTCCCAGATGAACTGCATAAATACCGTACAATGCTTATGCAAGCGCTACCCGGCAGCTTCCAGAAAAATAAGCAGTCACCGGAACCAAGAATCACGCTTCACACCCAGCGCTTACGGCGTTTGTAACACCGCGGCAAAGTTATAAATGTACAGCAAGTATTTCATGTTAAACTGTCTGCTTTTAAGCGTTTTCCTTGCCGGCTGCGGCCTGCATGCTAACACTAGCGAGTTCCCAAAAATAAATGCACTGTCACAGCCGCAGCATGGTTACCGGTACTTACTCTCGCTTCTCAGGCCGTTTAAAACTGCCAAGTTTCGGAAATTAAATGTAGGCACCACGAGTATTACAGCGTTGGTACCGTTTGGAGCTCACTCTTCTAAGCAAGTGTAGTAATTAATAGTAATTCCATAATTTGCGTGCAAATATTCGCTGTGGAATAGCTCTTGCTTGAAACATATGGACAGATACGTTAAACTTTAAAGACACCGGCATATTGCGCCGCCAACAGTGGACGTGTTATCGCACCAAACCATCAGGTTTCCAGATAGTTGGGATCGTATTCGATGCCGAACAGATCTTGGTTCTAGGAATTTATTCATCACCATGGCATTAGTTTGATCGCCTACTAATCTGCTGGGAAAGTTCAAATCAACCAAGCGTTATCGGTGCACACGTTTTCTTCGCACTTGCTGAAAATTGAAAATATGGACGTTAAAGTAAATCTTTATTCCGGCAACGCTGGCTCCAGTAGTACCGGTAGACAAGACGATCCTCCATCATATAAAGAAGTGACTGGCGTTGCCGACGCCGAACCGGAAGTGCGCATCCCTTTGCTCGTCCAAAAAGACCAGCCATCGGCCATCACGGTGGTGCAACCATCGGCGCCGTCATTGGGAGCAGTGGTGGAGGATGTCGAAGAAGAAGAGGAGGGCAAAATGGTTCTTGTTCGTTTCTTCATTGTTGTTGCTATTGCCGTTGGTATTGGCTTGTGCGTCTGGGAAGTCAGCTACCAGAACAGTTTGGGCTCGCATGCCTCCCGTATGGCACGCAAGCAGATTGGACTGCGGGCCGGATTCGGAGGGTTCCTGTTGGTGTTTGCCGTACTGGCATATTTCGTGGATGCCTTTACTAATCGGGTATACAAGCTCATTTCAGCCGGGACAGACGAATACACGAATGAATCACCGGCAGATCGTTTGCAGAAAATTAATCGAGGTAAGGAAAAACAATCCACGATGTGCGTATAAAAACACTACGAGTACAGACTCTGTACATATAAAATTGCCCAAAGTATGTAACTATATTCGTACATCTACATATGTATGCTTGTATTGGTCTGTACACATAAAATCTGATGTACCATTGCCGTTGCTCTAGTGTGCGAGAGGAAGGAATGAATGAATGTTAATTCATTCCTCTCGCACACCTAGAGCAACGGCAATGGATGTGCATATATTGTATTATGTACAATGTTACATTGTACATAATATAATATCCAAATGAAAACTTATGAAATATACTACATATAAAGAAGCACAATTTTCATTCAAAGATTCTATACTGTGAAGTCTAAAAGATGTAAATTTCAAAAAGCATGACTTCGATCCAGTTCCCGTGGCGCATTCGATTATTATCCAAAGATCATATTATTTTGACCGATGAAGGCGGGAAACTCTTTAACAAGAATCAGTAGTACGCAAGCATGGTTGCGCACCAAAATTATCTTAATGCAGGATAATTATATACTTGCAGGAAGACCAAAGGTCACATGGTATATAAAGTGCTTCCGCCATGAACGCAATACTACGGTCATCACGGAAGCGGATGGGTCACTGCACACGCAGCAGAACGACGATATTATAACCAGTTGGACTGGGACAGAAGAATTCCACTTTACCAGTTGGTCGTACCGAGCGGCTGAAGATCCGAAGGAAATGCCCGGATGGATTACCCGAATAAATTTCGAAAAAGCTTTTATCTTCGCCAATGAAGAATCGCAGATGGCCTACCAGGCAGAAAAGCAGGCGTTCATCGATGCCAACCGCCATCGAGATGCGGAATTCAACATCACCGAAATTTTTGAGATTGACGGTTTCCAAAAAGAATTCTCCGCCGCATCGTCGTCTGCTTTTTGTGTGTACCTTATGGCGGCATTCACATGTCTGCTGTATCCGCTGATGTGCTGTGTGAATTCGATGGAAAAGCGTCTGACCATTACTCGTGTTGCTGTGCTGGCCCTATAGTCAGCAGACGTGTTTCATCGGCATGTTTCATCAGCCTTTCTTATGAGCGCGTACGGCCTGTGAGCTTTATGTATATTTATGCCACTGTAGCCCGAATGAAATGTACTCGTATTTCTGCCTTTGATAATGGGTTTGGATGGGCTCCTTAACTGCATGGGATTGCAGTATAATTCACATTTTCGACATTCGAGAGTTACCGTTATACTGTATATCGATGTTCAAGTATGTATAACGCATTTTGTGTATTGCACTTCGTCAAAAGGTACAAGTATTGTATCCAGCTCTAATGAAAGCATTCTTCAAGCCTTCGAGGCGTGCAACAGGATCAGGATGTGACACCAGATAAACCGATTGCACCGGACCTTTTCAAGAAAAGGTCCTGTGCAATCGGTTTGTCTAATCAGATCATTTGTGACTGTGCAGGCAGGTTGCTTTAGAATGTCATTAAAACCCCATCGTTTTTCGCTAAATACAATACTGGGCCGTAGTCTACGTCGATTTGACGCGTGAAATCTTCGGAGTTTGGATCCGCTTTTCCAGTGTACTGTAATAAATTGATAATCCAACCGTTGCCAGTAAATGTGCCATCATATCACTAATTACCTTTCACTGGAGTAATAATTTTTGTCAGCTTTTCAGTCGAACGCCTCGGGCTATCAGCGTGGATAAATACTCCAAAAAAACATCGTAAACCACAGTATCTACTCGAAACAAGCAGTTGGGATTTGCTATGGATCCTGCCCCAGTATTAAATTTTTATGGTCGTTCCTTTTCCGCTGGAGACGTCCTGATAATCTGTGATCCGTGGGTGTGGTCGCTGGATATCAGTGCTCATAAAAATCGTTGCGCCAACTGCTTTCAGTTAAAAGAGGGATTGCGCACTTGTTCGGGATGCAAATTGCACCGTTACTGTAGCACCGCGTGCCAGGTAAAATTTTTTATCCCAAAAAGCGCGTCGCATTTTTCTGCATTTCTGGCCATGCGATAATTGGTCTAAAATTAATTGTATCATTATTATCATATCATACGGGTAAAAAAGATTTGAGAATCTTAAGATGGGAGTTTATTTTCAGAAAGCAGACTGGAAGCTGGAGCAAAACCTGGAATGTGGTATGCTAAAGGGTCTTGGTAGCCGCACGGAAGTGGTTCGCCTCCGTTCTTCTGGTAATCTAATGATCTCTACAACCTTTGACCTCATTGCGAAGATTGCGAGCAAAGTGAAGGTACCGGAAATGCGTACTACGTTTTTACAAAAACAAATATGCAATGAAATGTAAGTACAAAGTAGTAAATAATCAGTATAATATTATAAACATAGGTACCGGCCGCTGTTTTGCAGCACAGTTGAATCTGTATAATCCGCCGGCTTTCGCATCAGATTTACATTTAATTACTGCCGACCTCTTGTTGTCTGTCTCTTACTGCCGACAGCGAATCACACTAAAACAATTAGTTCTTTTTCCTAGACAAATAAAAGCGTGGAGATCCCTGGATTGGGAAGCAGATTACCCGTCGAAATTTTAAAGATATTCCCAAAAAACCCTGCTGTCTCCCACAGTTTCCCGCCAATTTTCCTTCCAGGGTAAGCAGTATGATTTCGTGAATGTGCAAAAATGATCGCTCGATTTTAGGATGTTTTTGCAAAAGAATTGCTTATCAAAGCATCGAAGTACTCGTATACATCAAATTTGTTTATGCATAAATAGGCAACTGGATTGGTTTAAGACGGCATCCGAAATCGGGATATCTAGTGCGGATTTTCTGGAATACTCCCATATGTACTATCCGTTATAACGCCGTTCCAATTTTCGATGTACGCTCTGACCCGGATCCCATTGGTTTTGCGCTCTTTCCACAAGTGCCATATCGTTTGATGACCCCGGCTTGCTGGGATATCAATGTTGTACTGAATTTTCGTGGACGACGCTTGGCTGTACTGGCAACACAGTACATTCCCAACTACACAGGGTTGCGGGATGTAAGCGACTATCCCATAAAAATCTTACATTTAGATTTATTAATATTCATTTTCCAATATCTGAAACGGGAGTGCAACATATGTTACTTACAAAGTATAGTCCGATTTTGGTCGCGCTCCAATTAGTAAGCAATAAAACCACAACTTATGTAAAGAGTTTCTACATTGTTTGGTTTATCGTCTCTTTGCAGCTGCGATACAACGAACTGATTCGAGAACCATTTTCTATGACGAGAGCTTTGTGCGATAGGGCATTCAAAGAAACATATGGACATCCTTGCAACTGTCGTAAATGCACAAAAGAATATGTAAGATCCAGAAGAATATCACCGGGGTGCGATAATACGTCTCATGAAACAAATCTTCCGTCATAAAGATTAACCGGCAATATAGGGGGAAAAAGCAGTCTACTCGAACCATTCCCCTGTACTGCTGCCGTCAACCGGCTGGAGTTTTACGTTGTGGCTAAACATGGTGCTTATGTACCGCGCCTGATTTAGCCGCATGTACGCCTGATTTAGCCACCGTCACACTCCAGTCGGGTGGCGGCGGCCGTGCCGTGAATTGGTTCGACTGACATGGTTTTCCCCCCTATATAAGAAAAATAATATACTGTAAATGTATAATGTATATTGTATTCCAAAGCCTGATCTGATGCATGTAAAACAGTAAAGGTGAAACACTGGAAAAAGCATGGAAAAAGGCAGTTGATAAAAGAAAAGCCGTAGCAGTTCTGTTTCTTGGTCTGCCACAATACGCTGCTGATAAAACTCCGAGACATCGGAGTAAAATCATCAGCATTGTCGTGGTTTCACTACTCCTTGACTGGCCGGCTGCAGCGAGTCCGAAAGGACAGTGGACCGCGTCCAGTCCAGTCTCGTTTACCTTAACGATTTTTTGAAAACCCATTCGGTGAAGTGCAACCAGAAAGCTTTGCGGACACATCGGTTATGTTACCGCATAACAAGGCGGAAGCAGCAACTAAGCTAGTGCACTCCCGGAATTGTAGAGGGTTGAACGCCACCTGTCATTAATGCATTTTCGCGCAGTAGTGAAAAGATACGACCAGCAATCGTGCTGAATGGTCACCAGCTCGAACCAGAAACATCCGTTAAGCACTTGGGAGTGGTAATTGACCAGCACTTGAAATGGACCGAACAGTTTAATAAAGTTCAAAAAAGTGTTAGTCATGGAACTGCTCTCATAAATCGTGCGAAAGACGGTCTGTGCGACTCTCAACGCATTGGACTTTTCTACGCGTTCGTCCAGTCTCGTCTGGACTATTGTTCTACAGTGTGGAGCAGCGCGTCTGTGTCCCTGCGCGAGAAGCTTGCGGTTGCACACCGTAACGCTGTTCGAGCAATTGCATACTACCCGAAAACGCCAGTGAATCTGCTGATGAATCGCTTTGGAATTCTCCCACTGTTCACGCGATGGCGGCACCAGGAGGCCATCTGGCTGTATAAGATTAAACATCCGGAGCCGTACAACGTACCAGCGTACCTTACCGATATGATCGACCTTGGACCGAAACGGAACCCATACAGCTTGCGCAACGCCGACCAAGTGACCATCAAAAAGAGTGCGGCAACGAAGTGTGGGGAGACGACGCTATCCTGGAGACTGGGAAAACTTCTGGATAAAGTTAACGAATGCGGCAGTAATATTCTTGATTTACCTACACTTAGCTGTTTTAGAACCGCTCTGTACACAACTAAATTCTGTTAATCTGTTTTAATGAATCGCTTTTTGGTGTATGATGTATCGCTGTTTTGGTGTATGTGTATGGAGTCTTCAGGTCAGTTTCCCACTCATTGATGTTTTCTAATTAGCGTCTCGCCAGCCAGGTTTAAAATCCCAGGCTAGATGTCATCCTAGCCGGATATGGGCTACCTGCACTGACTCAAATTAAATTAAATTAAATTAAATTAATTAAATTAAATTAAATTAAATTAAAATTAAATTAACTGATGAATGTTCTGTTACATGCTTGATATTCTGTAGGTGGCAGAAATCAATCCGCTGAAATGCGTAACAAAAGGATGCCGCGGCCGGATTCCCAGTGACAGCCGTGCTTCACAGCCCTGTAAGGAGTGCGGTGCCATCAACACTGACCGCCTGCTGCAGTACCGCCGTTTTACGGAACATCTGGAAATCATCCGTAATAGCGAAGACAGCAGCGATGGGGAATCGCTAGAGACTGCCTTCTTCAAAAAATTGGATGCGGCTGACATCGTGCATGAGAACGCGCATTTACGCTTTCTTTGTGGATGGAACGTAATGGAAGAGTATTTTGCGAAAAACCGCTTCGAAGATGGCTGGAAGCTTGTGCAGGAGCTAGTTGTGTGTTTGCGGTAATTGCGCTGCAATCTTTTATAAAGGTCACAAATGCCGCAGTGCGCTCTGCTTTTTCAGAGACATCTATCCCCAATACCATGCGAAGCGTGCTTTTCGCTTGTCAACGGTCGTGCTCTCCACCGTTACGTCTCTGCAGCACCGCGTGGTGACGGCGCTACCTAATCTGTCTAAACCAGCCAAGCGCCAACTGAAAGTAATGTCAGCGGATGTGGTGGCTACGATTGCCGCGTATGGTGAAGAAGCTGCGCATCTGTTTCGTACAGTCTGGGGTGACGAGTCCAGCGAGGCCGGTTGTGGCCGAGAATTAGTTAACCGGATTAAAGATGCCAAACGCATCATCGAAAAGGCTTTTCGCGATCATAACATTAATTAGAAGTTCGATTCATTGGCGTTTTTTGTAAACTGACAACCTTAACCTAACGGCGGATGTTAAATTGATATGGCAGTTGATAATTCTTTAAAATGCAAATTCCGAAATTAGCTCACTAAATCTGATTTTGTAAGGTTTCCGTCGTAAGCCCTTTGGTGCGTTGCATGCATCTTCGTTTTGATACTAAAGAGTGTCTGACTGTTATTTTATAGTAGCCTTTAAGCTCTGCTGATTGCAGCACCCCTTTTTGTTACAGAACGTGTTGGGTTCGTAGGGGTACTGTCTTTTTCGAAATACGCAAACCACGCGTTGAAAATCTCGTTCTTATTATGTACTCACCGTCAGTTTATACTTGCATGTAAACTTATTAAAGGTCTGATTACATATGCGTAAGCCCGACTTTGTAATTGATTAAAATAATGACTAAATGATTCTAAGAAGGCTGTGCATACTTGAAGTACCAGCACATACTCCTAACAACAAGCACTGTATCCCGAAACAATTCTAGTGACTTGGCCGTTGCATCCCAGATATCATCAGTTTCGTGTAACAGAATTTCCACAAAAGCAACCTTATTTAAACGACGGTAAATTAATAAATTATAATCAGTCACTTGTCATCGAATCGTTGCAGTGCTAGTTCTGGGGATTCTAATAATTAAAAAGCTGGGGACAGTTTTTTGTTACCTATCCTTACAATCCGGTCCGAGACTCCGACGTGCACGAGCGGTGTTGCCGAACAGGAGAACCTTGTTTAATATAATCCTGTTCGACATCTGCGCATACGCAGTGTGAACTTCTTGCCTTTAACACAAGGAGTTCTTTCAGTTCGTCAGTTCAGTTTTTTCCAGTTAGTCAGGTTTAAATATGCATAACAACTGCCTGTCAGCACGAAGCGTACAAACGGTATTATACGAAAGTACAGTAAAAATAGTATGACATTGTTGTAACTCGTAAGTAGCTGTGATATGCAGATCCGTGTGGAGCAGGATTGCAGTGACAATGATCGACGCACACGCTGCGACACGCATAACAAAATAGTGGTACAAATCTATTGGCTCTGTAGTTTGTACAAATACACGCATAACGCTACAATACACGCATAATACTCTTACAAAAAGTGAAATTGGGTTGCTTGGTAAAATCATGCTTCTAAACAGACCGCATGGTCAGTAAAAGCTCCAAGCTTTTCATTATTTAACGCTCTGCAGTCTACGTTTTGGGCGACCGCTTTAATCACATGTCGGACTTGCGTCTTGAGCACTTCTGTAGTGACCAAACCGTTGCCACCGGCATTTGCCAATATTTTGCCCTGTGTTACGTTAGATTTTTGTCAACATTAGAATTTGTCACTGTTTGGATTAGTAAATTTGGTAATAAACATCGTTTCTTACATTAGCTGATCGAAACACGCAGTGCGAAATCGATTATGGATCTCACGCCAAGAGTTGATGGTCGTTCCTTCTCCGCTGGAGAAGTCGTGGCAGTCTGTGATCCCTGGGTGTGTGGTCGCTCGATAGCGGTTCTTATAAAATTCGTTGCGCCTATTGCTTCCAGATAAAAGAGGGTTTACGAACTTGTTCGAGATGCAAGTTGCACCGCTACTGCGGCATCGCGTGCCAGGTAAAAGTTCTCCTGACAGAAAACGTGCCGTATACTTCCAACTGATCGTGCGATAATCGCTCTGAATAACAATATTTTTATGATAGCAAATATACTGAGACTTGCGAATTCTAAAACGAGGTATGATTTTCAGACAGCAGACTGGAAGCTAGAGCATTACCTGGAGTGCAATATGCTAAAAGATCTTGGTAGTAATATGGAAGTGGTATGCCGGCGTTCGTCTGGTGGTAATACCAAATCCTCTGTCTCTTCAGCTGGTGACCTCATTGCGAAGATTGCGAACAAAATTAAGGTAGAGCGCGATACCGGATAGATACATTATAAGCCTAACGTAAAATTACGAGTTACGGAAGTGTCTGCGATTTTTGTAAGAAGTGTTACTGTACTTTAAGGCGCTGAACATACATATGCAGTACAAAAGGGCAAGCTCTGGCCCGTTATGTTAATCATTTTATCATCTTCAACTGATTAGTTTCCATGCTCCTTAATAACTCATATTGAAATAATTAATAACTTTGCCTAGGCGAACAAAGGCGTGGATATCCCCGGACTCGAAAAAAAATTACCAACCGAAATTGTAAACTCATTTCCAAAAGACCCCGTAACCTCTAATTCCCCGCAAAATCACCATTCAATGTAGGCCAGATTTTGCGATGATGCTCATACCAGGTTTTCATATTAAAACCATAATACTGTACACAGTGCTGGTATGTTCAATATAGGCCACCGGGTTGGTCCGACGTGGCTGCCGAACTCGGGATATCTGACATGGAGTTGCTGCAATACGCCGAAATTGTCCGTTACAACGCTGCTCCAATTTCTACTATGGGACCTGACCCGGCACCCATTGGCTTGGCGCTCTTTCCGCAAGCACCACAACGTCTGATGACCCCGGTGTGCTGGGATATCAATGTCGTCATGAATTACCAGGGACGACGCTTGATTATACTAGCCACACAGGACATTCCCAACTGCACCGGGCTGCAGGATGTGAGTGACCATTTAGCTATCCATCAAAACATTATCCCACTAACAAAATTAGGCCTACTGGATTATACGTACTGTATGCAAGACGACTGGTACATTTTTATCGTTAATTTTTTATACATAGCATGAGTATGAGTACATATACCTACGTATATACACAATAACTTTCTGGCTCATGACAAGATCGTTTCCTTAATTAACCCTATCGGTAAGTAACTAACAAAGTCATAAATTTATTTAGCATGCCTTTATTTTTTTGACGAATTTTTGCAGCTGCGATACAACGAACTTTTCCGAGAACCATTTTCAATGACGAGAACCTCGTGTAATAGTTTCTTCAAAGAACTATATGGATCTGCCTGCAACTGCCGCAAGTGCACACACGAATATGTAAGATCTGACAAGAAGTGCATAAAAGATCTAAGTGCACAAAAGAATATATAAGATCTGAGAATATTCGTAAGAACATTAATCGGCGGCGTATCATACCAAGTTTCTTCGGTAAAGATCAATATTGTATACAAGAAAAAAGGTTTCCGAAGTGTGGTATACTGTTTTGTGTAGAAAATCATTATCAATCTGTTAGGTGTTTGATAGGATGCAGAAATCAATCCGCTGAAGTGCGCAACAAGTGGTTGCAGTAACCGCATTCCCAGTGATAGGCGAGCATCGCAACCTTGCCAAGAATGCGGTGTCATCAACACTGACCGACTGCTCCAGTTTCGCCGCTTCACGGAGCACCTGGAAAGCATTCGTAACAGTGCTGGCAGCAGCAGCAATCGCCTCCAAAAACTCGAGATTGCATTCTTCAAAAAACTGGATGCGGCGGACATCTTGCAAGGGGACGCGCATTTACGCTTCCTCTGCGGATGGGATGTAGCGGACGAATACTTTGCGGAAAACCGTTTCGATGATGGCTGGAAGGTTGTGCAAGGACTGGTGGCTTGCTTACGGTAGGCGCAAGCTTAAGCATAATAAAGGTCACAAACGCCGGAATACCTTTCTGTATTTCAGGAATATATATCCCCAGTATCATTTCATGCGCGCTGGTCGCTTGTCAAGAGCGGCTATAGCCACTGCTTCGGCTCTGCAGCAGCGCGTGCTGACTGCACTGAATAAGTTGTCCAAACCAGCCAAGCGTCAGCTGAAAGCATTGTCAGCGGAGGTTATGGATGAGGTTACCGCATACGGCAAGGAAGCCGAACATATATTTCGTACAATCTGCGCTGATGACTCCACAGAGATCGAATTAGGCCGGAGAGTGGTTCAGCGGATTGAAGATACCGGACGCAGCATCGAGCAGGTTTTTCGGAATAATAAAATCTGCTAAACAGGTTTTCTGTTCGAGATCTGCATGCCATTGCAGCCCTGATCCTTAATATGGCAGATCTTTTATGTACTAAAAGGCTCAAATTCAAAATCTTTCTTAACCAAATCTGTTTTTGCAACGTTTTTTGTTGTATGAAATTTGGTATGTTGCGCTTACACCATACAGCTATACACATTCTGGTATTTGTTTGTTTTCCTCAGTCAGTGCCACTTTTCTTAGCCGAACGTAGCGGAAATCGTTTTGCTCTACTGATTGCAGCGCTGCTCAGCTTCTCATATTTCGTATATTTTCATAAAAGTTATTGGATTCTTAGATATATATGTGTTTGTATTGTTAAAAAACCTATTCATTAATATACGCAACCGGCAAAATGACTCCAAGATGGTAACTGATGCTGGGACTGTTTATGCTTTAAGTTGTCCTAGGTAAGCATACACACTAAAACATATTTTACGCTGAAGCCCTTGGCTCTGCAAGGTTTGATTACGCTATAATTAATTAAACAATGGACATCAGGAGTGATCAGGTAAAGGAACTAGAACGTACACTGCAGTAGCTGGCTAATAACGCAGAAACTGTGCCAATGCCTTTTCAGGGAATACCCTATACGCAGCTGGGATGAATCAAAATTTTCAACAATGCATTACCCAATTAGACAAATATGAATCTAACGTCTAAATAGTTTTTTGAAAGCTTCTCGCCACTCTGCCGATGCCAGCGGATAAATCAGCGGGTTAAGCAGGCCATCCAGATAAAAGATCAGAGTGCAAGGCGCCAGCATTTGATATCCAGTAAAAGACTGGAACATTATCAGTAAGTAGGCCACATTGAGTGGGGTCCAGCATAATACTGCTCCGATTACTAAAGCTGTCAAAATCGCGAAATGCCGGCGGGGATTAATGGGTCTCCCTGGAATTCGTTGCCGGGCACGGCTTCGTTCCTCCAAACCGGTCCCGTCGACGCTTTTCGTTGTCAGCATAGAATCATTGGTGATGCCACTCCGGGTATTTCCGGCTGATTTCTGAGTGTACGAAACGAATTCTGGCGCACTGCCGTCTAAAATAAAGAGAGATTTAGAAAATAGTTGCATCAAGTATGCAGTTGGAAGAATTATGCTCTGCTAAACAAGAAAGAAATAGGCAATACAGCAGTAGCGGCTACCGGATTCTTAAATTTTACGACATGCAAAATATTTTTGCTTGTAATAATGATCACATAGTCAGCAAGATTCTGCAAGAATATGAGCATCACTAGTAATCCATAAATAAAGCGACGGCATATTTTTTATTATAATATCTTTGCATAATTTTGTCTACGTAAGAAACCGTAATATCATATAATATTATCATGTACAGTTACCTTGGCCGGTGCGAACTCTATTCCTCAGTTTTCCATTGACCTTTAGGAAAATAACTGGATACATGACCAGGATAAGTAATTCCGGTACAAAGTAAAGTGCCACATCTGCCGAATGTGCCCACAAATTCAATTCTGGATAATCCGGCACGCAGATAAAAGCCCCTGTTCCATCGGCATAATAGCGTAAATGAATGCCGAATCCCGGCAGTACCCACACATTAATGTACACAACGATACCCACGACACACGACACGGCAACTGTCCGGTTATGATACAGACGATAGTGATTAGCCAGTGTGACGGCCCACAGTCGGTTAGCACAGATAAGAACGTGCATATGAAAGCAGAAGGACACCAGCGCCCAGCTCAAATACAGAGCCAGGATACACAGTGACCGACCGAACGGCCAACGAATACCCAATAAGGTCACGGTGCTGTGGATGCACAAAGTGAAGGTCTGAAGCAGATCGCCACAGGCCAGACTGATGACATAGACGGCGAATGGTGTCCGAATGCTGGAGAAACGGATGTATACCGCGATGAGAAGGATGTTGGCGATCAGGGTGGCCAGTGTCAGCGGGATCATGACCCATCCGGCGTACGAAGTATCCGGGGGGTGGGGATGGAAATTAGCCGACAGGTTAAGAAAACTTGTGTTATTCATTCTAACGCTGTATAAGCGCTGTACCGTTCATTAGAACGAAATTTAGTGAAATCTGTAACACCGGAATTGTGAAGGATGTGTAAATATCTGAAGTGGAAATATAAGTAATACAAGTGACATGGACAACGTAGAACTGACTCGAGCAAAGCAAACTGGATTTATAATAAAAGCGGCACGTCGGGAAATGGTGACGGATGAATACGTCGAGAATATGGAAAGTGAAATGAGAGCGAGGTTAGTGCGGTATTCTTATAGACCTCGAAAGGTCAGGAGCATTTCGAGCGAAATCTTTAGTTATAATCTGATTTTTGTATGTGTCGAACTGCATCCTTTCATTCGACGTTTCATTTACCCCATTAATCTTTGTCGCCTATTAGAGCGTGTGTTCCTTAATGGATGGGAAGAGTGTCAGCCGCTTCCGTCCTAAGGTGATCACAATATCCTTCCCAGAACACGATCCGATACCCACCGAGTTCCAATGATTCCGACTGAGTGTGCCATTATTCTGTACGTAAAAGTAGATTAATTACGGCAATGACGTGCAATTATGGGAGACGCATCATGGCCAATGATTACTCAAAAATTTCTACAGTAATTGGTGCTATTCTCGTACTAATTAGTATGAAATTGTTAATTACCTTATTAGATTTGTCTGTTGCATATCTTAAAGTTGTCTATTTTTACCTTGGTCATAATTGGAGCTGACTGTCGACACATGCAAAACTAAAGTTGATGGAACTGATACGGTACGTACTACAAGAAAGAGTACAAGTACATAATGATTACCACTGCTAGATAAAGCTGCAGCACTTCTGTGCGGAACAAAGTCCGTGGAGCACCGGCAAATAAAGTCCACCTTATGTGATCTGCTGATCAACGTATCTTCAAGCCTTATAACTGTTTCGCATTTTCCCTTTAACGTGCAAAATTAAATGTTTACTATGGTGTGTAATATAATATATGTGTAGCGTGCTTCCAGTTGTCCATAAAAAATTCTCGAACTCCTGGGACAACCAGCGCTGTTAATACTAATTTGCTCATTTGACTCTGTATTCTGCTGGCAGTTTTTCAGCGATGGAGCTTAAAACGGCTGCGATTTTCCGGGTAATCTCTACACATGCCTTTAACAGCAAACAACCTTAGCACTAATGTAATGCGAAATTGGAATTTTTGCAGCTCGTTGTGGTAATCGTGGGATGCCAGGTTTGTTCAGCAACTTTAACGATTCCGGCTGGACCCTTAGTTGGTCGTAAGTACAATAACAGTACAGGAACAGCACGGCCATTTTCATAAAAATTAACCATCCAAGCCATCAATTACAAAGCGCAATTCACAATTACTACATTTAACTTTTATCACTGCATAGCGTGTACAGTGTACGCTGTACGACTGTGTGTTTGCGAATTAGGCAAGTGCAGCGAGCACGCCGCGAATCGACAACCCTCGGAACCGTTCACCCCCAAATGCAACCCAGATGGAACGTACGCTCCCACACAGTTCAATACCAAATCCGGTCTGAAATTCTGCGTCTCCAAGGAAGGGATCATGTTGGTAGCACCGCAGCGATCGTTGTCAGATTGTGATTGCCCACGAAAACGTTTCGAGAAATTCCAAAACGGAAGTATGAGATGATTAAACGTGCACTTGCATGTTGGTCAGAATGTACAGTGCAGTATTTCGTTGGCAGCATTTGAAGGATTCATTTTTCGGTGTGATACGGATTTCACTTACTCCGTCCAACAGTACAATCCCGAAACGAAAGAAACCCTGTGCCTTATGAAAGATGGAGAAGTGATCAATGAGTATCGCGGAGAACAGATCAAGGCCTGCAAATGTCCGCGCCAGTGGTACGAAGCCAAAATCAGTCCGTGTAAGTACTTCTGTGATTGATGCCTGGATTTCAAATGTCTTTTTTCGTATAAAAAATGCTTTAGGACATAATAAAACTACAAAGACGTATTTAGCTTTTTGCTTTTTGTAATTAATAAAATAAAGAGCCTTGTAACAAATGGAAAGCGATGAAATTCGCCTGGTGACTTTTAACGAAATGCAATGTCTCATTATGATCAGTTTGTATAGCTGATAGTGTAATGCGTTTTGCAGTACCGAATCGCTATGGACCGCAGTGTAACACCGATGGCACTTTCAAGCCACAGCAGTGTCACAAGGGAAAATGCTGGTGCGCCAATGGAGAAGGCGAACAAATCTCATCTCAAATGGTCCCCGAGTCTGACGCCGGTACCCTGGACTGCCAGCCAATATAATACGCTGGTCACGATTCGGCGCGCGGGATTGTACAAGTTATGCGGGAAACGGTATCTCTGGTAACTTTTACAATTTATTGTTAGTGAATAGTTTATCGCCGTGGTGTCCAGCGCAGAAAACGAAAGCGGTGAAAGTATTAAGGACATGACAGTCCAGGACGATGGATGTCCATTACACAGTCACAGTCGCATTAATTGTTCACTCAGAATTTAATCTTGTGGACGGATGAAGAATAAAACTGAGACAATTATTCCCCGACTATCTTGCGTTGTCAATTCTAATTAATAAAAACAAACTCACTTTATCTAAATTATCTGATTATTTCAATACTCCGGCTCATTCTGCTTTTGGATGTTTTGCGCGGATTAAAAGATTTACGAATACAACATAAACATAATTTCTACACATAAAAACATGTGTTTCATAGTTTTAACTTTCAAGCATTTTATAGTATCATTTCCAACTTGATCACTCATTTTTTGCACCATCATTTTCCACTTTAACAAAAGAATCATCAGCGTCATTTATGTCAATCTGTCCACAGTTTCGAGCAATGACAGCATCTGAAGACTTGTACAAATCATAATCAGAGACTTAAGACAAAAATAATTACGCCAGCAAATCCAGTTGCGGCATCCTACAATCTAACAAGAAACTAAGAAATCGCTTAAGCGTTGTACAAAACAAAATCACATAGATACTCATATAAAACAACGCCAGTTAAAACAACAAAAGAAAATAATTCACACAATAAAAACACATACCTAATACATGTCACTAGAGTAACCCCACCAGGTTGCAGTTAATATAATACAATATAGATAGTCATACAGACGCCGTTACATTCCTTGCCATTAAAGTCAGATTCACAGTTCCAAATCATTATATCAATCCATTCCAAATCATTATCAACTGCGCAAAGCGCACATCACAGACGGGGCCATTTCTAGCGAACATCATCATCATCATCCATGGTAAACGGTGCCCGCACTGGATTCAATGGCACATGGCCAGCGGCGCGCAACTGTCGTCTGAAAAGAAACCAGCCCATCTCAAAATTCTGGTACCATGTTAAAGGCTTTGACTAAGTAACGATTAACGAACTTTGAATGCCAATGGATAAGTAATTCCAGCTTTAGTACCTTTTACTAACACGCACATCAGTGCAAAGGTAGTAAAATATTCGTAAAGGTAATAAGAACATTGTTAATGTAAGCGAAAGTAAAGAAACACAAAAAACAGACACGCTCACAATCAGCGTAATACCGTTTGCGCCGGACGTAGACAGTCAGGATAACGATTATCACTATCCCGCCAACGCTCACTAAACCGCCGATTACACTCGCAAGCATCGATACTTGTCGCTCCAGCGAGTCCATCGTTTTCGCTACAAAAAAAGGCCTAATTAATAAGTAATACCGGTCTAAAAAATAATTTTTTATGGAATCAGCGGAATTATGAAAAAGCCGAATTGCGCATGCGCAGTTTACGTGCTACTGTCTTAATATTTTTTCACGCCGTGAATGCAACTGGGTAAACAAATGACATTCTGCTACCAGTTAAACGTGTGAAAGTAAGAAAAAACGTGTAAACGGTAGAAGCAGAAATTCAAAATTAAATTTTTAATATGCGGGCAGTTTAACGAGTAAGCCACTAAAAATGGAAGGTAAGGAAGCCACATAATTGCAGATCAGCGCTTTTACGAGTACTACCACGTGAGAAGTTAAGAACTGAGAGAAAACCGCAATCACCACAACAATATATTTTATATGTCTGTTTGTTTTACATTGACAAGCAAAATTCGTACGCGACACCACCCAAAAAATAGCAAATTTCTTTTACTCTCGGATGAGAAAATATCCATTCTACCCCCATTATTTACAAACTATTATCTTTCTAACGCCATCAAATCGCACGCAGTTCGTGCACATAAATGTTACACAATCACGCATCACTGCTGCTGGCATATTTATTCTGTTTTATCCCGTTGCTTATCAGTGGTAAGCAAATGACCCAACCCAGCGCAAACAATCACCAACGATAACCCTTCAGAAATTAACAACTACCGCAGTGTGCAATGTGCATGCTTACACATATCGGTTCCGCCGAGAAGCGCCTGCGCAACGGCATCCAGCGTATCGTTTCCCAAACCGGTACCTACAAGGTAGAATAGACATTTCAGAGTTCAGGCTGATGAGCGGGTACTAATTGTTTAGCTTATCGGTTTTCAGATTTCGGATACGACAGAAGATCAGGCCAAGAAACAGCCAAATATTGCATAATATGATTACGAACGTCCGACAGTTAAAGGTAAAATCTGCGAAAGCGCAAGCAATAAAATACATTAGTTTAAGCAAAAGAGTACGATATACTTCGTAAACAATTAACACACTCTACAAGTTGACTTTAAATTGTGTACAAGTACCTGTATAGTGTATACTGCATTTATCGAAATACCCAGCTTATTTAAAAAATAAATTATGCTCATCGCTTGCGCGCTAGAATACACCGCGATAAGCTGCTGACGCGCTTATTTGACACTTTTAAATCTGCAGGAAAAAATAACAGGTACAATAAGGATGCGACTGCGAGTAACTTATTTACAGATTTATTTAGATCATGTCATTTTCATCTATGCCAATAGCCATCACAATCATCATCATTCTGCAATTCAAGGCCAAACAAACTAACATAAACATATCCGTAACCAAAAAATTTGCATCTCTTATTAACAAATATTTATACAAATCAGATTAAAAGAAATCTTTAACTTTCAGAAATATATAAATTCTAATCTCCATTAACAGCGAAAAATTACTACGGAAAGTTTTAGTAAAATTCATGTAGTGTAGTGGCTACGCGCCATATTAGCGCGTAGCAACCCGCATGACTGTGTTGACCTGTAGAGGACGCATTTTATGTGGTACTACGAGTATTTCCATTATTATCATTATTACTCAGTATCTATCCGGCCAGAGTGGCACAATAAACATCTGTGCCAAGACGTGACAATTGGCGTGAAGTGTAGTATTCTCTGAACTCTGAAGCGGGAAAGGAGAAGAGGAAAGCGAGCGCTATATAATAAGAGATCGAAAATGACGACCACAACCGATCAATTGACCAAGTTCAATCCGGAAACCATGGACTGGAAGGCGTGGAAGTTTTGTATGATAATTATACTGTGCTGACCGACCTTCATACGGACAAGCACCGTGCCTTGCTAATAAACAGTCTGGACACGAAGGCCCTGCAGCTTTTAGTTTCGATGTGCAAACCCAAGATGCCGTCCGACTTCACACTGGGTGAACTGGTCACGAAGCTGGAAACGGCCTACGCCCCGTACACAAACCAAATAACCGAGTGGGCGCTGTTCTTCAGTCTTCGGCAGGACGAAAAGAAAGCCTGGTGGACTTCGCGACACGTTTACGTGACAAAACGATCCTATGCGACTTTCCGGCAACAGTGCTGGAGAAGAATTTAAGTGCTGTGCTCGTGGCAGGCGTCAAAAGCGACGCAACAAGACGCTACCTAATGCTGCAAGAGCTGAAGACGTTCGACGCCGCCCTCCAAATTGCTATCAAATATGAAACAAGCGTGAAAGAGGCGAGAAAAACTAATGTGGAAGAGAATGTGGTGAACAACATTAAGAAGCGAGAAATAAGAGTGAAGAAAGAGGAGAAGAGCAGTAGAGAAAAGAGACAGGAAGAGAATGATGACGAAAGTGGAAGTGAAGAAGAGATGCCGTCCCGGCGGAAATGTAAAAGATGTGGATCCTGGCGGCATACGCCAGAAGAATGCTGGTATAAAAACACCAGATGCAATGGTTGCGGCATGAAAGGCCATATAGAGGGCATGCCAGCAGAAGGACAACAAGAAGAAGGAAAAGGTCAATACCGTCTACAATGTCGAGGAAGATTATTTCGACATTTTGCCATAATGTTCTGCTTTTCACTTCTTTTAAGGGTGAAGATGTAGTGTAGTGGCTACGCGCCATATTAGCGCGTAGCAACCCGCATGACTGTGTTGACCTGTAGAGGACGCATTTTATGTGGTACTACGAGTATTTCCATTATTATCATTATTACTCAGTATCTATCCGGCCAGAGTGGCACAATAAACATCTGTGCCAAGACGTGACAATTCAGTTAATGGAAAACACGAAAAAGAGAAGCCGCTGCAATGCAGACTGAAGAAACACCGAAGCAACCAAAACCGGACGCTGAAAAAACTAACCTTTCTTCTTGCCGTGATGGGTTTTGGGTTTCTCCGTAGGCAACTTGGCCTCCCGCGCCAATTCCGCCGGATCACACCGATTTTTCACCGTCACCTTGGAGCCAATATTATCATCCAGTACAAACTTGGCAACCGGGGCATCACATTTATTTTCCAGTCCCGGCGACATCTCGGTGCGCTTAAAAGCCAACGGCCATTTGGCCAGCTCCTTCCCCACACAGCAGTAACTCAGCGCGTAATCCGCCTTTTTATCCTCGTGCCTCTCGTGCTTCCCGGGCAGATCGCGCAGAAACAGCCCAAAACGATGCGCGTCAATCCCCGGGAGCTCGTATCCTTGGAAGAAAATATCCGCAAACTGCTTTCCACTGCCGTGTTCATGGTACAGGAGGATATCGTCCAGCTTCTCCAGATTGGCGGTCCGGGCGTCCAGAAAATCCCCGGGAGCAAGGGACACTCCGTTACTGTACACCGCCACCCCCATGGTCCGCTTCTTCCCGTTATCCAGAAAACCCGCATCGTGGATGTTCTTCGATTCGACTTTGGGTACTAATTCATCGGAAGAGATCAGATGCGCTCCGCCTTGGATAACATCGGTATTATTCACTAAACGCTGATACAATCCAGGCGCGGCGATGACTAATAAAGGGGATTTTTTGGAGAAGGACTGGCCTTGCAGTTTTATCACATACTGCACTTCCACGGGATCATGCGCGGTTTTCCCTCCGCGCCACATTACAATGGCATAATCGTGCAGAGAAATAATCCCTGAAGGATCGGTAATTCCTGGTCCTGCGCAATTCGAGATGAGCTCGATAAATTCCGCATCATGGGCCTTGTCGCGCTCATTGGGCCCGTTAATATTGATCTCACTAATCCTCACGGTACATTTCGTACAGAAGATATCGGGGATAATTACAAAGAAAAGTACAACAATCTCGGGATACAACAAAAACTTGGAGCACAGCATTATTGTAAAAAGCAATATACAAGTTATTAGATATTTAAGAAACAAACTGCAAACAACATCAGGAACAAACCACAACACAGTGACGAGGCAACCGGTTTTGCCACTTTTCGAGTGCAGCAGTAGCGGATGGAAATTTAGCATAAGCAAATTTAAATGCTTTGTTTGCAGTAGGCAGACAGTTGTGTACAACCGCCGGTTGTCAACCGGCACCGTCACAGCGGAAAACGGTGAGAACGTTGCGCAATCGCTCACGTTCGGTATACGTGTACGATCGGATCAAATCATATCAATGGGAGTGAGTTGAGTCAGCCATCGTTTGACTCACCCGCTTTCGCTGGTTGATTTTACATAAAATAAAATGTTTATCAGTTCATCGCCTGGCCAACCTTGCAGTAATCTACACTTCGTTTCTAATTTTTTACTGATACTTTATTTTTCCAGATGGGTGATGCGGAATCAATTGTTGCGTATAAGCGGTCTCTGTCAATTTATCAGCGCCGACCATTAAAAATTCGAAATGTTAAATTTCACTCGACTTTTTGTACAACTTCATTATGTGTCCGTAAAATTAAGCAGCAGTAATAATTATCAAAATAGATAAAAAATTAAAACCACAGTAAGGAATTTCATTTCGGCAGTTTCAACCAGAATCGTCACTATCTACAAAAGTGTGTCGCATAGCAGCCAGCTTGTTGGAAAACTGTTGGAAGCGCTCGTGTTGTAGAGAATCCGTCCCATGTATCGTTTCCACAATACGCCGATATTTTGATAAATATTTTTCAGCCAGTCGGTGGTTCATAACTCTCGTGTGATAAACGCAAATTGGCTGTACGGTGTTGATGATTTCTTCCAGGTATGGATCAGTATGCAACCTGTAAGTACACAAACGCTTCCGTGTCAATTTAAAGGTCAGCACCAGCTGCTGCTGCACTGTATAATGCATTGCATTTGCGTGCAGCGCACCCCGAAGAAGATTAAATGGAAAGGTCAGTTTGCAACATACTCTAGTGGAACCAGCATCTTTTCCAGACATTCCACTGCCCGTCCCTTCATTCCAAGGATATTAGTGAACACATCCGATGCATGCTTATAAAATAAACCTAATGTGAAATTCGTCGGATGAAGAATTCGTTCGGCTATTTGTATGCAGGAATGAATATCCACGAACAGATTTCCGGTGAGGGAGGGTGGTCCGGCATCCACCTTCTCCAGCAGCATCTGAACAATGGACTTAGCGCGCTCAGTTTGATCGTCGTTGATTCGTCCGCAGTCGCTGCATGCCGAAGCTGCGCGGTCGTCCAGTGGAATGGCATTACGACATCCTGTTGTGCCACAATTGAAAGCGTTACGTTCTGCGTCTTTCGATGGCACAGTACATGCGTCGCAGTGACAGGTGGCGTATACTTCTCGGTAGCGCAGAAAACGCTCGTTTGGACTGAGAAACGGCGATCCTTGAGAAGCAATGAGCTATAAAAAACTGCCGTTTGTAAGACTGTATTTTTATATATGGTCGTAGGATCACATCAAAGGTGAGTGTGTACCGCGTCGCCTTCGTAAATATTCCTAGTAGCTTTGACAAAAAGCTGCTTATCCTGGCTGTAGGACGTTATGTTTCTGTTGCACCCGACAACTGAACCGGTGACGCCGGGTTGATACAGCGCCAACCCGATTCCAGGCTGTGAACCGGGTTTCCGCACTCCAATGATCATGGAGGTGTTGAATATTACTCTGCTAAACAGTTCGCAAAATTTCGGATAATCACTGTGAAGTCGGCTTTTGGGATTGATTAGTTTTAACTGGCTCGAGTACTGGCGGAATAAAGATCGTGCAACGGGATCGACGCTGGCCTCTTCCTGATTCGAAGTGTACTTGTTGTAGACATCCATATCTTGTGGATTGTTCTGCCGTGCAGAAAGCAAAATTATGTATAGCTCCCTTATTGCTAATGAAATATATCGAGTTCACGTGCTGCCTGTCCTCCTATAGCTAATATTAGTACTTTCCTCCTTCTATCCTTTGTCCATGTCTTCTTAGCAACATCGATAGTTTTCCAGATCAGTACAAATATTATATACAACAAAGCTACGGTGCTGCTTTATATCAATACATGACACGTAATACATACTCTATCTGCCATCATATGTACAGTAAATATACATACAAATATATAAAAACATATAAATATACAAATATATAAATATATATATGTTTGTGCAGCGCTACAGAAAAGGTCATGAAGCCTTCAGAACTTCACGTTGTTTTAAATCCATACCGAGGACGCCGGTTGGCTTCTTAATACCAAATGCTACGTAAGCGGTTAATAACACGGTTAATAATTTAATATTAATGCCCTAGTGGAATTAATATCATGGTAGTGCCATCAGCTCCACCCAAACCGGCTGCAAACAGTGAAACTTGTATGACTTACTTTTAGTTTAATAGCGGCCTTTCTTAACAGAATCCAGTACTCAAATCCCGGGCGACCGATATCGAGTACGTTTGTTTGTAATAACAGCTTGCATTCATCCTTATGGCAGGATTTCCAGTCGAGCTTCTGATACAAAAATTACAACAACCATTGATGGAAATCGCAAAACTCAAGTCCGTTAAGCTGTTGTACTTGCACAAGCTTAATGGGACCATTCGACAAACTGCGAACGTAACCTGCAACTGACGGCTGACCTGACACTGCTGGCTGCAATATTTTGTAAAATGGCACTGTGAACATCGGTGTAGGTTCATCTGTATTTGGGGAATGGACAAACAATAATGGCATGCATGCTCCACGAGGTCGGGACGCACAGTGAATATCCATGGTTTTCCGATATCAACCAAATCGCCCGGCTTGAAAGCGAGTTTTGCTGTTACCGTCTCCATTCTGCTAAAAGTTCAGTTAAGCCGTGCTGGGATGATGGAGTTTTGATTATACCGGAACGATAGAAAAAACTCGGGTAGTTTGGCTTATGGATTCGTTACGGTGTAGGTAGGCGCTTGTACTCTTTACGATGGGGTTGTCTTCGGTTTCTTGACATGTACTTTTCCATAAAGAATAATTTTCATAACTATTGTCAGTGCTAGCCTGATAACCACTGCAGGTTAATAATGCCTAGCTCGAATGATTTAATGAATACGAGTTCGGATACGGCATCAGAAAGGTTTTGTGCAATTTGTTAAAAGATGAAGATATACGAATAATTTTATCGCCTTGATGATTGTGATAATCGGAGAAGGTACTGTGCTGCGTTATAATTACAGTGTGTATGCATAGTCGCGGCTTATCCTAATTGCAGAGCGAACGCGTATGATTAGTACAGAGTCTACTACAGACATAAGCCTTCAGATACATTAATATTCGGATCAGATATATTAATATTTGTAGCAACTAGCGAGCGGTATCTACAAAGTGCAATTGAAGCACGCAGTTGTTTTGCTGGCATGAGAGACCATAATGGGTTTAAATGCAGCTATACTGCCAACAGCGCATTACTTACTGCCTTAAAAAAATTAATGCAGCAAAACTCGAATTTCTCTGGTGCCGGTTATACTTTTCTGGTTTCATACGTGCAAATTGAGCTTTCGCCAAAGTCCAGATTCCTACTCGTATAATATAATAAATATACATAGGTGCAGCATAAACCAGTAACTGGCCATCGGTCACTTCTGTTTGGGGGAGTTACGGTAAAAATGATACCAGCAGTGCATTCAAAGTTGAACACTATGTGAAAACAGAGAACACTGTTTACATGCAACATAGTTAACAGCCAGATGAATTTGTGCCACAGAATTCACCGCTTCAGGATCCGGAAGTGCGCGCATGCGTACGGCTACTTCGTGGCATGATGCCTCTCCAGGTTGTTCGTGCACGCGTTTGAATTATACAATACTGTACGTAATTGTTACAACTTATGTATGGTACACGGTACACCTACGTAAAGCTGTTTCTGCTTCCATCCATAAATTTTCCATTATATATCAATGCAATGAAAGGATTAAAATAAGTGCATTGTGCTGAATTTACATTTTATGTTCAAAATCTCACATCGGCTTTGAACGTGTGTACAATACGCCCTAGTCGTACGGTATGTCACTAATTTTGCCACTCACGATTTATACTTTTGGAGAGTACAAGTGAGTGTTGACACATCCGAAGCATAAATCTCATTGAACTGTGATCTAGATAGGTGCTCATGAAGTACAACGGCGTCGCACTTAACGACTGTGCAACATCATCATCACTAGTCATAACATGCGCTGCTTAAGCACCTTGAGGGTTTTGTCCTTGATCGCGAAATGTGCGATGCTGCATCTTGCTGTTCTTCAGCACATAATTGCATAACAGCTGTTTGTATGTGCAAGAACGGCATCATGTGGTACTTCTGCAGTGCGACTTTATCTGTTTTTCTGAATTTCGGTTTTCTGTTCCACGCATCCCATTCAGCGTTTTTGTCGCTGAAGAGCAAAACGAAAAATGTTACCGGTGCGGATCGACATTTCCATCATTCCATATGGTCCAAGTTTAGCGCACCATTGAAAACAGGACCTCGGTGGAAAGCCGGTTTGGATGAACTGGGTGGATGTGGTAGGCCGCGTCTGGACAACGACGATCCGTTCCAGCTAGTAGACGCTAATACCCGCTTGGCCCGACCGGCGGTTTTAAAGTCCCTTAACAGCGCCAACAAGGTACGGCGGCGCGGTAACTTCACTTTGGAGACGACGATAGTGGGCGGACAGGATACTATGCCGGGTGATGTTTGTTGGCAAGTATGTTGTTGCATTCCCGTCCCATGAGCATGGCGTACTGGAAAATGTTGTAGGCAAAAATTCATCGCGATGGCTTCTTCTATTGTGGAGGATCGATTATTGGGAAACGAACAATACTGACCGCTGCTCACTGTGTACACGATTATCAGTAGGTATTCTTCACAAATTATTGTTCGAAACTGCTTGATATTTTTTAAAATGATATTTGATTTTTGATATTTTTATAAAATTGTTGTACTGTCATCGTTTTCGTGTATCAGAGCGAACAAGGCCGTCGAACCCATGCGATTGTTGGTTACGGTGGGAGCTCCCTTGAGCAACACCAATAACGCAGTTAAAGGCTCCAAAGACCCATCGGGATGTGCCCAGGAATTCACGGTATCTGAGGTCATTCTCAATTCGCGATATAATAAAAAGATCCAGGAGAACGATATTGCTTTGGTCAAACTGGGCAGTGATATTGATTTCAATCGCCGCTGCGTGTGCCCAGTATGCTTGTTCTCTCGTCTCCCATTGGTTGGAGAGATCTGCTCTGTCAGCGGGTAAGCTGCGCCGGTTTCCTTTCTTTACGCAGTGTCGAATGTTCTTTGCCGTAATGCGAGAAAGCATTTTCTTCACGACAGATATGGAAGAGAAACCGAGGCAGGAGGTACATTTGCAATTTAATTTTGCACGCTTCTTTGCGCTCTAAACTGCCAGTCTGGTACTTTGAATTCTTGTACGTAGAAGGAAGAAATCCTCGACCTTTAAAGTTTGCCCACATCAACATGTTGGAGACGAAATTCGGAGACGAGTGCGCCATCAACAAAGGTTACGGCGAGCCGCCAAATCTCAACAATCTCCTTTGTGCGGGTAATGTTGTGGGCCAGGATTCGTGCCAAGGCGACAGCGGAGGTAATCATATCGAATGATGTCATTGTATCAGAAGTACGAAAAATACTTAAGTCAGTTTTTCAACAAGATTTTTATTTTTGAAAACCTTAACAAAGGCAGAAGAACCAATACTGAGCCTGTGTCAACTGCAAATCTGTTCCAAATTATTTGTAGGTCCCGCAGTATGTTTCGACCAAAAATCACGACGTCATTATCAAGCGGGGATTGTATCATACGGCCGCGGATGTGGACGAGGTGACGAGAGTTACTTGTACAAATTTGTATTACCCATTGTCGATTTTCGCAAGGCACGTTGCAGGTATCGGTGGGATTTACACACGGGTGTCAAGTTTTTTAAACTGGATCAAAGCCGTAGCCGGTGGGGACGTGTTGGGAATGCAGATTTGATTTGATTCATTTGAATATGTCATTTGACGTTTCGAGCAATAAACTGTACATACACAGTTTATCTGATAAGCAGAAAAACACGCTTCTTTAATTTGGTGCTTTCGTCCCTCCCGATTACCATTCCTGCCACAGCTTATTGGATTACTTGTTAGTTAGCCTGCATATCGGTTATACGCGGCATCTTGACGTCTGGCATGGAATAATCTCCAAACGCAGATTTCCATAGAGTAATAATTTGTCTGAAGAGTTTTCCTGACAGATTTTAGACGAATTTGAAGTGTCTGCACAATGCTACCGGAAAAATAAATATATGGCTTTTGAAAAAGTTTTGCTAGACTGCTATATAACTGTGGTAATAGTATTGGTAAGCACTACGTACACGGAGTATAGGGGTATAGGCTACAGAGATACTGAATTCAAACCCACGAATGCCCAAACGACTGCCGACTGCAGGATAAACACAAAACCAATAAATGTACTATACTTGCATCTTTTCCTCAAACGTTCAATTGTAGCAATTGCTTTACGTACACAGAGTCAGGGATAAAATCTTGAATTCGTCAAACTACAATATTCATCCTTTTTTGGCACAATAACCATCACGTTGCATCCATGAGGTATGAATAACATTCGTCATGTAATTATTGTCAAATTAATCATCTAAAATCCCTGAAGGAATTTGACGATACTTGTCGATAGCGATAAAAAGTAGATTTCTAAATTGCTTACAAACGGAAACGGGCGGCCCGATACTTAGCAGTGGTTACACTGAAGTTTACTCATCTGGAGACACGATGGACAATTTCACTCTGGGACCGACACTGGACTTCACAGCGGTTGACCTTTACCAGTCAGCCACATGTCTGTATTCCGGTGCCGGCAGCTATGTTCTGTCTCCGTTGAGTATTTTGTATGCCGGTGCCCTGCTGTACCTGGGATCGAATGGACCAACCCGTGATAACCTCAATACGGCGCTGCACTTCCGCAGAGCATTCGGCAATAAGAGCGATATTCTCGAGGGTGTGTTCGACAATACAGCCAAAATGTTGTCGCTTGAAGAAGTGCTCGATCCATCCAACAAGCTGCCCCATATTCCCAATAAGGCTCCGACCGAGGTGGCTCTACTCAATGGTGTTTTTCATGACCCGTCCATTAAGCTCTGGGGAAGTTTTGTGAAGAAAGTGACGAAAACTTTGCATGCCGGAGTGTACGAGCAATCGCTTTTGAGGAATTCCGATGAGGTAAATCAACTGAACTGGTTGTATATTAACTGGTTGTATATTCTGGCATTTTACGAGCGTTATCTGCCTATTTATAGTCACACAAAGAGTTACACCTCGGTGTGCTTAAAAATTTCTGCCTTTCAAGAAACAGCAGTTTTAATCTATTTTTGGAATATTACTGGACAAAAAATTTAAAATTGGCCGGTTACGACAGAATATACGTTTCTTGCAGGACCACAAGTTCTTGCAGGAACGAAAAGTTTTTGAAACGTGTTTGCGTATGTATTCCAAACAAAGTACTGGTTTTACTGCTTCCTCTGCACGCTGACATCGTCGCAGATTTCGACGTCTGAATAAACAAAATTTCATTGCCCAAAGCATTCGAAAATTTCAAAGGTGCTCAATCACTTTTTATGACATAGGTTGACAACTTGACAGGAATAATTTGCTTTTTACGAGGTTTGTCAAAAATTTTAATTTCCCGGTACTGATATAGAAATGTATATATAATATAAATGTATAATAATAAGCATTAAAGAGATGATTCAAAATATTGTGTATTCTACGTAGTACGTATAGTGTGCTTACAGATATCAGCGTCAATAACATTTTGTTAAATAGCAATAACATTCTTATTTTTTAAAGGCAATTAAAAGCATGAACGACTGGGTCACCACAAACACTTTCGGCCAGATCACCAAACTCGTCGCCCCAAAGTCTCTGTCGCCGACATCCACCGTGGCGCTGGTCAACACGCTTTACTTCCGTGCCGCCTGGGACTCGCACTTTCCTACGTCCGATCCGAATCTCGACCGCGACTCCTTCTACCACCTCGATGGCAACGTCTCCCAGCCGCTGTACATGTGGGCTCGTCGCACAATACCGTACGCCGAAGACGATGATTTGGATGTGCAGTATGTGGAACTGCCGTACGTGGGCGATTTCTACATGCTGATTATCCTCCCGCGACAGAGAGACGGCATTCGCAACTGTGAACACCAGTTTAATAGTCAAGCACTGCGCAATATGCGAAGCAAAGTGCCCATGCTGAAGGCAGCCAATCAGCGATTGGTCAACCTTAAGCTGCCCAAGTTCAAGATCGAAGGCACGTTTGATATGGCCAAACTCTTTGCCAAGGTGGGCGTAACGCATGCTCTGGGACCGAAAGCCGATTTCTCGCGGATGGTGGCCTCTGGCAAGCCGGACTTCGCTGTTATGAACCACAAAGTCGTCTTCGGTATACTTTAAATGATTACTTTATTCCTTTGTTTCGCTGGAATAATAAAATTTTTTATTGAAGTGTATTGTGCGTTTTCCTGTTTGACAGAAATCGATGAATGGGGGACAGAAGCCGCTGCTGTGTCTGCTCTGCAAGGTCCAGCTCCTATGGGACTAATGCAGTCGGACGCCTCTTGGGTGCCTGACTATGCTCCGGTGGATTTCACCGCTGACCATCCTTTCCTGTTCGCTGTACTGCATCGACCGACGGAGTCACTTCTCTTCATCGGACGCATGGAAAGTCCTAACTCCTAGAACACTACAATGGGTACACGAAGCAGCTGTGCTGAGACTGAAATTCGATCCTGTCAAAAAACTAAAGTAAAGGATGGTAGCAGGCTAGCAGTAGCCCTTGACTAGCCCATTCAATGTCATTGACCCTGTCAGTGGACGTTTACGTCATAAACTTTTATAAAGCGCGAAACCCACAAACCAGTTTTGACGCAAAATCAGTCAAAAGATGGTGCCGGCCTGCCGGGCACTTTGAATACTTTTGAATGCCGGCTATCAGTCGAATGACGTCCGTTTGTTAATGTGATGTTTTATTTCATAAACGCGTATACAGTACAGATGGCAAATTGCAACGACAATGCGTGCCGTAGTACGATAAATATGGCCATTGGCTTACGATTTTACTTATTGTTAGTTTACTAGACAGCAGTGACAATAATATATTATTAGTTATAATTAGTACTCGTACAACTTAGGACAAAATGGTCGCATACCCAACATCTCCACATTCAGTACGCATGCAGCGGAGTGCACTGTACGACTGAGTTCAAAATATCCGTTTCATACAAGCGCACTGCACCGCTTGCGTACAGAATGCTGGGTATGGGGCTATGCGACCATTTAGTCCTACATTGTAGGTAGTGCAGTAAACAACTGCTTCCTCCGCCCACCAAACCAATCTGAGTGACGGAAAGAGCCATTTAGATATCTCGTCACTAAAAGTCTGCAACGACGCCAACGAGCAGCCACGGCGGATGTATCGTTGCATCCGCTTTGACTGCTTCCAGCACAAAATATAACTTGTACAGTGTACTTACCGCTTTCGTATCCGTCTGCGATGCGACCGTCAGGCGTTAAACAAGTTTGCAAAGAATTTTTGTCATCTCAGCGTAGATAATTTTTTAAACGACAAATTAATGACTGCTCATTCCCTAAGGGACATATTTCACGTGGTGTTTAAATCAAATCGAGGCTCAAGCAAGCAACTACCTTCGACTTCAACGTAAGTACCTTTACAAGTTACGAGCAAATCCAATATCCACCACGCTGTAATTACTATTACCTGCACAATGTCTTTTGGACCACGACTGGACTTTACGGCCGTTGATCTGTACCGCTCGGTTACCTGCCGGGTGGACGATGCCGGCAACGGCGGCAATTATGTTTTGTCTCCTTTTAGTATTTTGTACGCTGGTGCGGTGTTGTATTTAGGCGCCCAAGGACCTACCAGAGAGAATCTCAATACGGCACTGCATTTTGAGCCACCGTTTGGTAATAATAGCAAAGTTCTGCAGGACATCTTTGAGAACACCGCTAGACAGCTTTCGCTGAAAAAAGTCCTGCCACCATCCGAAAGACAGCGCCGAATTCCTAAGGGTTTGAAAACGGAATTAGCATTATTGAATGGTGTGTTCTATGATCCTTCACTGCAAATACGAACATCTTTTGCGAATTCTATTTTGAAGACGTTGCATGCTGGAGTTTATGAACTGCCACTTTTGGCACATCCAGAAGAGGTGAAAATATAAAAGCGGGCAAAGTGTCTGTTTGCGTAGATACGCATTTTATAGGCTTATAGGATATTATGGAGCTAAATAATTAATCATTTTGCTAATTTAAATGTGCAGGCGGTTCGCAGTATGAACGACTGGGTGAACACAAACACTGTCAACAGAGTTACCAATCTCATCCCACTGCCATCCGGATCAAAGCGTTCCACGGGCAATCTCGCTCTCGTGAACACGCTATATTTCCGTGCAGCCTGGCAAATGCGCTTTCCTGACTCCAGTGAAGAAGAAGACCGCGCCCCTTTCTACCACTTGAATGGCAACGTGTCGCAGCCAGTGTACTTGATGGCGCGTCGCTCCGTGGCGTATGCCGAAGATGATGACCTAGACGTGCAATACGTGGAACTACCGTACAACGGCGACTTTTACATGATAATCGTGCTGCCAAAAGAGCGCGATGGAATTCGGGATTGCGAAGACCAGTTTAGCAGCGAGGCACTACGGAGTCTGCGACAGAAGGTGCCTTTGCTAAAGGCCGGTAATCGTCGTTTAGTCAGCCTGCAAATTCCCAAATTTAAAGTGAATGGAGCGTATGATATGGCCAAACTGTTGACCGATGTGGGTGTTACTCATGCATTGGGACCGAATGCGGACTTGTCGGGGATTGTAACCTCTGGAAAACCGAAACTCACCAGCATGTACCATACAGTATCTTTGGGTACGAATGGTTTCAGTTTCCACTGTACTTTCTTTATTTTGCCGGCATTTTGTGTCATTTGCAGAAATCAACGAAAGAGGAACTTTAGCCGCATCTGTGACCGAAACAGCTCCGGTTACGATGGGTCCCGAGATGGACGATTGGTCATCCGATTATTCGCCCATTGATTTCATCGCTGACCATCCTTTTCTGTTTGCTATTCTACATCGACCAACGGATGCACTTCTTTTTATTGGACGGATTGAAGATCCCGAAGCTTAGATCTTGTAATCTTCGACCCAGAAAAACCTGTGACAATTTGTGCGGTTTTCAGATATAGAAGTGCGGATACTATCTGCGATTCCTTCGAACTGATGGATATACTGTACAAAATGACCTTTTTGTTAATTCAAGTTTAAAACCAAGCTGCAATTTGTATAACTCTTTATTTTGTAGTAAATTTATGGGTTCTTGTAACATGACTGCAGAGTACTGTGCCTGAACTGCCCTGAAGGTCATGAGAGATTCAAAAAGCTCGTTCGAACAAATTGCTACCTCGTACATTAGTGAGCGCATACGCAAGCGCATTTACAGACAGTACAAAATTGTTGTAAGTACTTAATGTTTTTGTACGGAATGCTCACGACCAGCCCAAAGATAAGAGGCCGCGTTGTAACAACTAACAAGTAAGTTGTAAATCACGTAGACGAAACGGGTTCATAAAAGTGCGTGAGGCGTTCCAGTACCGGAGTACTCATTAATTTTATGACCTGGCTTTTCCGCTTCATAAAATAGTTGGTTTTTGCAGTTAACTCAACTGCTAATGACGTTGCAGCATTCTGTTTCTGCGTTAATTCGCGAGTGACAGATGCATTTTATTCTCACATTTTGAAACAGTAATATCGTATAGTACTTCTGGTGACACAAAAGTAATGTCTACAGTAGCCAAATCACCGAAACTGTTCAAATGATGCTATTTCTTCAGTTCCAGGTGTTTAATACAAACAGTACAGTATTCGTTTCGTTCCCCACTCGGATGTCATGGACGGTTCTTTGGAAATTGGTGCGAAATGATGACTTTGCCATTTTTCATAGAACAGTTTCCAGTAGTAAGTTTGAATAACGAGTTTCGTGTTGAAATGAAGATGAGGTACGTACGAACAATAGCAGATGCTTTTTCGCCAGTATCTGTGTTTCGATACGGTTTCTGTCATCTGTCAGGTGTGCATCCATGATTGGCCGTCAAGGTGGTCGCCAGTATGTCTATTACACTCCGGGCTGTCTGCGACGCTTGGGACAAATTATCCATGAGGTCATGCACAGTTTGGGATTCTACCATGAAATGTCCCGGGTAGATAGGGACGACTACGTCACGATCGTTTGCAGTAATATTGGAAGACGTAAGTGCGAATCCACAAATTAATGTTAAGGACTGTCGTCTTCTGCCAACTGTTATGTTAAAAAATGAGGTGTGATGCTCATTGGTAATGAAGGGTTGCAATTGCAGGCGACTGGAAGCAGTTCGTGTCGTACCGGGGCGACTTGCAGGGACTGCCATACGACTACGACTCCTTGATGCATTATCCCTTTAACGCCTTTGGTAAAGATCTCCAGTTACCGACCATCATTCCCAAGAAAAAGGGCGCGCGGATAGGCCAGCGTGACAGGATGTCGGCGTTAGATGTTGTACGGATTAAACTTGGCTACAAGTGCCCTTTGACCGCCAGTGAAAAGAAGCTGGTGAAAAAACAACCTGCGGACCAATCATGGGAGCCCAGCAGCTGCAAAACCGCTGGTCAGCGCGCTTGAATCAGATTATCAGAGAATCACAATCTGTTGGGTCTGCTTAAATTTAGCTGTCATTTCTTAACCAGATACTTGCATGTACTCGTGATTGCATGCCATTATGTCAGCTTTACAATTAGCAATGAGCAAAGGATAGACCATACATTAATTATAATGTTAAATATTCGGCAATAAATCAACCGATTAACAATTTAAAGCTAGAAATACATAAAAGAAACAACTGCATATTAGAAACAAGAAACGCAACAGATACAATAGGTTTGCCTAGCTAGCGGTTAGGTGGTGCTGAAGATAGCTGTGTGCTGGTCCCGTCGATTTTGCAGAGATCGGGAAACGACGGCTGATTATGCAGTTCTTAAACTTTTGCAGCAATTACAGTCAGCATGGCAACCTCAGACAACATACACTAGAGTATGGAAAAGTTTGACATTTCGTGTTACTACGTAATCAAATCGAAACTTGTATTACAGTATAAGCATCACTGAAGTCTGAGCAGAATAAACGAAACATGCCAAAATAATGGAGGTAGACGAAACGAAATTCTCAACCTTTACTTTTATCTACTTGGTAGCTACTAGCTACCATGGGACTTCCGGTGCGTTCCGTTCCCAACCTGGGCTAATTTGGCTACCCTCGTGCTCTTGGCTGTGTTCGGTTTGGTGTTAAATATGTGACCGCATAAAGCGGCGACCACCTAAATCGCGCCTTGAATCTTCTTTGTCACGCCGACGAATCAGCATTGCTGCCGTCTGCGTGGGCGTGCCCTCATTATTCATGGCATTTCATGCTGTGCAGTTGAAAACTGCAGTTCAGCTAGTCAGCTGATGCTATTGTACATTTGTACTCGTACTTACTTTGTGAAAGATGAGAGCGCCGCATTAGACTGTGATGATACGATTCGATGATATCTTGTTATTTTTAATGATTTTTTAATATTCTCAGTGGACGTTCTCGGCCCTGTTCTCTATAAGACAGCTGTGGCTGATGCTTGCGCTTACTTTTGAGCAGCAATGCAGGACGAGTTAGAAATGGCTGCAGCTGCGCAGCCAGCCCCATCTCCGACATTCCGCTGCGTCAATATTCCCAACGCAGAATCGGAGAGCCTGGAGAATCTCGTGCGTGAGTTTGAGGACGCCCATCCCGCTCTCACCCGCGCTGTTCTCCGTGATATCCCCTATGAGGAGCCAGTAACGCAGCAGTTCGCGGTGCTGCAGGTGATAGCCGTTCAGGGCTACACCATCAACGAACGCACTAAGGAGCGCCAGTGGAAAATGGATGTCCTGGAAATCCAGCCTGATGGGTGTCGCAATCGGCCGTACATGCTGGTCCTGGAGGAGTTTCAGGATGGTATGCACGAGGTGATGCCCATGGAGCTGCGGATACGGCTGAAATATTTCGACAACCTGCGGGCTCCGGTTATCGTTGCGACGGGATTCGTCAAGGAAAAATGCTCATGGTTCGCCACCGATGACAAGCACACGTTACGCTGTTGCATCAAGAATAATCCGCAGGTTGTTGTTGGTAAGTTTTTTCGAGATTTGGCTGCTTTTGCCGAAGTCCGTGGTAACGATTTCACTGAAAATTCTTACCATTAGTCTCGGTTCTAACTGCAGGGTTTACTATCGCCGGACTCCGTAGCAAGTCACTGGATTTGATTTTAGAAATAAATAAAAATAATAACTGAACGCAGATAAAAATGTTGGTTCTTGCTAATTTGTGCCCGAGGTAAATAGTTAATTTTGTTAATTAAGTTCAGTATAATTCTTGGTAATTTGTCAGTAATTGTAGCAATTTTTTAACCAGATTTAATGTCTGCTTTTGAGTTTTGCGGTTTTGCCTGTCTGTATTATGTACCTGTCAGCAGTGTTAATGACGTAGTCGAATCATAGTGTAGCGGACTGCGAATACATCAAGACATTACATAAAAGCATGTCATGATTCTAAATCCTGAGAAATATAAGACATTTCGTCTGATACATGGTTTTACTAATTATTATGTATTTTTTTTTAAGCCTGTCTTTTACTGTGTAGCGACATTGCCGCGTCCCTTAAGTCAGCCGTCCAGCTCCCAACGTTCATCTCAGGACGCTGAAAGCGATAAGCTGTGTCTCCCAAATTGTTCCTACAGTCTCCCCGCCCAGACCGATTACCGTCCCTTTCCCAGCTGACCGTGGGCGGTCCGTACGCCCTGGTGGCCGTCGTGCGCTATGCCGTGCCTCCCAGGATGGTCAGGAGCCAGCGGGGACGGAACGAGTGGATGCAGAACATCGGCCTGGTGGATCCCAGTCTGGATATTGTCGGTGATGCCAAATTTAAGTTGACGCTGTTTTCTGCGCAGCAGAATTATCTGCCTGTGTTCGCCAGTGCCGGGGATTTTGTAGTGGTCCGCAATATGTATGTGAAACAGCCACCCATGCGTCTGGAAACGGTTGGGATTGGATATGCGGATAGCGTGAGGTGATATACGCGTGCACGCCGTGCAGTTGTTGTTCGTCGTTACTGGAATTTATATAATTATTTTGTCGATGGGGTTGCGCGTTCAACTACCTTATTTGTGCAGTGTGCACACTGTTATTCATAAAAACTAAGTAATTACCTAAATGAAAGCATAATTTAGTAAAGGTAAATAAAAAACATAAATAAAAACAAATTTTATAGCAAGACATTCCTAAAATATACAAAATTATTTTTGTTTAAATAAAAATTAAATTATCTTTGCTAGTCCCCTCTTCTTTGCTAGTCCTCTTTGCTCGCTTGGTTCGTTTCGTTGGCTTTCCATTTTTATCCTTAATCATTTAAGTACTTTTTGTATTATTCATTTACTTTTTGTAATCAGCAGTTTCGTGATTATTGCGCTGTGAAATGACTGGATAACTAGACGCACTTTATTTTGTACAGATTTGCCTATGTGCCAGCTGCATCTGCAAACATGACACAGACTATTGTCAAAAATTCCTCCACGTATATCTTGCAAGAAGTGGACAAGGATATCATCAGAAATCTGCGCGACTGGTATCAGACCGTGGCCAGCGTTATCGATGGACTGGAGAAGGCATTCCCCGAGGCTGGCAAAGGTGTTTCGGAAACCGATATTGGTCAAATTGCAGCGAAGCCGGCGGTCACGGTTCTCCCCAAGAAAATCGGTATCGGTGGCAAAAACCGGTAACCAAGCCGCCGTCTGTTACAACCTTTCAAGGCAACCGCCCGCACTGTAGGGAGTCCTTGAAAGACGTTGTTCATGACAAAATTGAACCTGTACAAAACGACAAGCAGGAAAAAATGCTCGTCGTTGGTGATGAACAGGAATCTGATCCGGAAGTAATGGAATATTCTGAAAAGCCATTGGAAAACGTTCCGCCAGTGCAAGATGGCACTACCAAGGCCGACAGGGGAGAAAAACGAACGCTATCGGAGGAAGAGGCGGACGAGGAAATGCCGCACACCATGGAATTCGCGTCATGGAATACGCCAACCGGCGTTCAGGATGATCCAGCAGAAATTACCGAAATAACCGGAGGAAGTATTTGGAGTGAACAAGGGATGTTTGTGGAGAAGAACGCCGACGGTAGTGTACGGCCTCGGAAATCGGTTCTGGAATTGGCCGACGAACCGACACTTGAAAATACAGAGTTTACCGATTTTGTTCTCCGACTGCGGAATGGAGGACGAAATGGTCCCATTGATTTTAAAAATGGAGATTTGGACGCATGCATTACACAGTGATCTTATGAGTTTTTTCTTTTAGTTTTTCTTTCTTATTTTCCTTGTTGATAATATGCTAGAAAAAATGTGAAATTTAATGTATAATATACATGCCTTTGCCTGAAATTAACTGAAGAATAAGGGGCCTATCTATGGCTTTCGTTTATTTTCAAAAATTTGTAAATATAAGTACGGTACAGTAAGTATATGAAAAATTTAAAAAAATTAAATGACTGCCGTCATGGAACATAAGGAAGATAATTCGTTAAATGCAGTTAATACAGATAATATTCAGATCAACCACTTAAAAAACTAATATTAGTTATGTATTGTTAACATATTCTATTCTATAGTGAACCGTAAAACTTAATATTAATGCAAGATTCAGTATGATTCACTGCCATCTCATCACTTCCTGCGTTTGATGGTCAGAACGATAAAGTTTGTCAACACAATTTCCAACGCCGGTGCAAATTGTTTTGGTAATGGCCATGTCAACGCTAAGCTTATACCTGCAACATGATTTTCTAAAGACTGATTGATTAGGCAATAAACACATTTAATCAGCGGGTAGGCACATCAGCGGTGTGAAACAATTAGCGTCGCAGCAAGACATCAACCCGGAAGAGCAGTTCTTGATTACAAACCAGATACACCAAAATTTAATAGTCAATGATCAACATTTACACCGGGAATTTTGATAAAGTTTTTGTTACCTTATCGTATGCAACGCTAGTCGACGTTACAACGTTGTATCAACATCAAATTTAAAAAGAATGTGGCGGTCCCGTTTAAAATATGCAGATGGAGCAATTTTGTTCGCTTATGCGGCGCTAATTTTTCTGCTCTCTCAACCTGTTTCCGGTTGGAAAACGGCTGGGAATAAATTGGGCTGGGATTACTGGAATAAGTTCCTGGGTAAAACCACCGCGGCACCCACCACACCGACCACGCGAGCACCGTCCGATAACCTGAAGATACGCTGCGGTGTGCCGCGACTGGACGACAAGGATCCATTCGATCTCAACAGCTTGAATGCGGACCTCTGGAAGACGCGGAAGGAAGACCGGTCGGGATTTAAATTACCTCCTGACCTAACTGTAGCGGCACTGGGCACCCGGGAGAAGCCGGTGTTGACCATTGTCGGTGGGCAGGATAGCGATGTGAGAAACATCTGCTGGCAGGTACGTCCCAGATCGCTATAGCTAATTATACGTTGCATAGCACTAACAGGAAACTGCATTCTGATGGAACCGGCAAACACCTACCCTACTGTACATACGAGACTCGTAATATTGGGTGCTTAAACTGCTTATAATTTTATGTATCTAAACTACATACTCATCGTGCTTTTGCGTGTTACGCAATAAATGTTTTATTTTATCGGTTTACTTTACCATCACATAAGGCGTAAAAGCACGTAACATATTTAATCAGAATTGGGTTTATGATAAAAATAAGCGCTTTTATGTGTCTTGTACTATCTCGTAATATTATCATAACAATTTTTATTCACAGAACTATCATTAACGATAGTTCTGTGACTAAAATTTTATCAATTCGCACTCGGTTGGTTGCTCTTATATACACTGAAGTGAATTGTAGTAAATCTAAAAGTTATTTATTTACTTCTAGGTGATTACAGTAATAACGATTCCAAATTACCCTTATATAAAGCAGCTGCATGCAGTATATAGACTATATGCCCTATTAATTATAATTAATTATAATTATTAATTATAGTTCAATGTTGCACACTATAATTATAGTGTGCAACATTGAACTATAATTAATAGGGCATATAGTCTATATACTATATATTTAGGTTCCTACGTATTAAAGATATCTCACAAATCAATTTTTGAAACGAGTCCGAATATTGGATTGTTTAGTGTAAAAAAATGTGATTTATTTATGCTTCTGTAGGCTAAAATCCATTACAAGCACTTTTACATTTGTGGCGGATCGATTATCGGAAAGCGGACCATCTTGACAGCCAGCCATTGTGTGCTAGATCTCAAGTACGAGACGACATAATTACTGACCACCCGGTAATTATTAGTGCCGGAAGCTGTCCACATGCGCGCCATTGCATTGACAAAAACAAATTACGAATACTGACTGTTCTTACTGACTGTTGACAGAACTGGTGTCATCAACAAGCCGTACAGCTTCAACGTGACTGTGGGTGCTCCGTTCAGCAACACCAACGAATTCCTACAGCATCCTGATGCCAATCACTGCGCGCAGGAGTACGGGGTCATCCGAGTGGTCAGCAACTCCAAGTACCGGCCGAAGGGCAACAATGAACACGATATCGCTATTTTGACACTGGATCGGGATATTGATTTTACGAAGCGGTGTGCTTGTCCGGTGTGTATCATTGATAGGAAGCCGATGGTGGGAGAAATCTGCAGCGTTAGCGGGTTAGTGCGCAGATTTATTGGACCGTACAGTTGTAATACGTGTGCATTCTCTCTGAACAAAACAGGCCACATAACTGTAGAATAGAATAATATTTAAGTACACAAAGATCTAGAACGAGATATGTGCGCTGCTCAGTTTTGATTACAAAATTGAGAGCAATACAATTTTCATGATAATGCTTCTACAATTTAATGTATTCTCTATTGTGAACAATAATACTGCTATCGAGTACAGTACTACCAGTCATTAGATGATAAATCTATACTGAAGTAGTCCAGGAAAATTTTGCAGTGCTGCCGAGAGCACGAATTTTTTGGTAAAGAGGTTTTTGTTAAAAATTGATTTTATCTATAGGTACGGATCGGAGTCGGAGGATGGAACAGCCGGTAAAAAATAAAGTGATGCACTTTAAATTCCGTTAAATGGAAATTGCTAAATAAGATAGTAAAAGTTTAGGGTATATGGATATTAGATGTATCTGTAGTTGATCGTGACCGTTAGCTATAGGGTAACAGATCGTGGCCGTCAAATTAGAAAATTTTCGGTTTCGTTAGATCGCGACCCCGTACCGCTGAAGTTCGTTCACATTAACGTGATGAATACCACATACGACGCCAACTGTCCACTGCCACAGCCAACGGACACCCAGGTTCCGGATCTGAACAACTTCCTGTGCGCGGGAGATCACGTCGGTGAAGATTCGTGCCAAGGAGATAGTGGAGGTACAGAAAAGCTGTTTACTACAACTCTTACTTTATTTTATGGCTGTACAGGGAAAGTACACTAACTTTTGGAAGATTACTGGTTATCTTCTACTACAAAGTATTTCTTTCTTTATTCAAAGGTCCCTTGGTGTGTTTGGACCCAAAGACTCAGAAACATTACCAAGCCGGCATTGTATCATACGGTGCCGGATGCGCAAGAGGTATGAGGAAAGTTATGATGAGAGTTATAGCATTCAGTCGATCGTCAGTCGATATGTCATTGGTTTTAGGTGTTGGTGGAGTTTACACCAGAATATCAAGCTATTTAGAGTGGATACATGTGAACTCCGGCGGAGATATGTATAGACGTTTCGTATCTTGATCTCCAGCTGATACTTGGAATTCTTGCAATATTTTTCAATAAAACCGTTATTCGAATTCAGACTAAGCACTTTAGTGAGTCAAAACATCCTAGAAGAATAGTTTGATATATTATATCCTCATATCATGTGTAATCCGTTCGGTGGAGAGAATTTTGATCACAATGTTCACCTAAATTACTGAAGAAGTATACACATGTACTGCAGCTGACAGGTCAGTTTAGCGGTCATCAATGCAAATTTATGAGAAACAATTGGACCTTTGATCGGCTATTGAACGCTGGAAACCGTATTTTAATACAGAATGCGGCACAGTTTTCTGACAGGGATTTGCAGAGTGCTGGTCAGTCAGAGGGAATGGAAACTAGCCAGCCGAAGGAAGTCAATTAAAACGTTGACTTTGGATGTTTTTTCAATGTTTAAAATTCGGAACATTTATTAAAACGATCAATAAACGAACACATAGCGATAGCAGTACCAAACCGCCCCAACGAAAGATCGTTCCAGTTATTCCTACATCACACGGGCGGCAGTTTAGTACGCTGGTCTGCTCGGGCAGTGAGCAGTGAGCACTTGCTGTACTTGGATTTCCGTTGCCTGTCGATTCCACTTCTGCTTTTCCTCGTCTCAATCATGGACTCACAGCTAAATAATTTAATCTGTTATTACTGTTAAAATATTTAATTTGAGTTTTGCTCCGTCTGCAGGCTGTTTGTGTGTGTATACAGCTGCTGCGTTGGCGTTGATCACGAACGGATCTCTCTTGCTGTGACCATTGTCCTCTGCAGCCAGCACAACGACCATGGCTGGTCCCCCAAACGATCAGAACGATCCACCGCATCTTGTGGCGGCCGGGGAAGTCGTTGTAACCTCTGAACCCTGGGTCTGGTCGTTCCCGTACAACACCCACAAAGTCCTGTGTGCCCAGTGTTTCACCGAAACCGCGGGGCTGCGTGTGTGCTCCAGTTGTAAACTGTACCGCTACTGCAACAAGGAATGCCAGGTAACGTTCAGTCCTCTTGAAGGATCAGTGTATCAGCCACTGTATCTGTACAGTCTGTATGATGGCATAACTGGGCGTTTCCATATTGCTTCTCGCTTCTTCTTATTATTGCTTCTGTTATTGTAAATTCTAAAGTTGACTTATTTAGCAGTATTATTTTGTTCGTTAGAGTAGAACCTTATGGTGCAGTCAGTAACTTTTCAAAAGATTATACATACCGTGCATTAGCCATCTTCTTACACGAAGACGCGTTTGTGCTCACGAGAATGGATACTTCTATACCAATCCCCATGGGCGACTATGTAAACCTTGATGCTGTACTGCTTGTATGTTTTTGCAGGTTTTTTAAAATATAAGAATGATTTGTTATGTGAAATAAATACAATTTTTTCTTCAGTGTAAATCGAAGTTATTTTCAGCTGACGAACTGGAAGAAGGAGCACAAGCATGAGTGTGCCATGCTAAAGAACATCCACAAGAAACTGCAGCCGTTTCAAGCGGCTGGTGCTTTTGCTCATGACTGCGGACGGCATCAGTGCTGTCTATATGGATGTTGCGCTGGAGAGATCCTTGTGGCCAAAATCATCAACAAAATCACGGTGATAATTGAGAAATGTAGATACTGTTGAAGTTTGTCAATAGTAAAGGTCAGTATAGAAAGAATACATATCTGTACTACCTAATTATAAAAATTAATAATAACGAATGCAGAGAAAGCGATTCGGTTACTACAATTGTGTTGTGCATCAAACTTAAATGGAAATAGTCTTTAAACTGGCATACAGTGATGAGATTGTCTGTGCTTAGAAAGGTCTGGTGGAGAAAGTGTCCGGATTCCCCGGAAACGTCACGGCTCAACAAGTCTTGGACGTGCTTCCGCTCCAGCCCATTTTTCCGAGTGTTACGGACGTGTAAGTCGAGTTATATGGAATATATAGGAGTAATTTACCGAAAAATAGGTCCAGATTCTATTTACGACTGTGAATGGGTCAGCTAAAGGTGTTTCGCGTGCGTTGTAGGTTTGAGCATTTCAATCGGATGTTCTGCGCCGTTATTTGGCCGGATACGGTCAGCGAGCGTACTCCGCATTTTGAGGAAATGGTGCAGAAGCTGACGTACAATATACTGCCGGTTTTTAATCAGCGCAACAAAGTGACGGTGCAGATGATTGCCATCTTCCCGCGGGCGCTGCAGCGGCTGATGACCCCGGTCTGCTTGGACAGTACCGTCACCATGGATCTGCAGGGGCGCACCATGATGGTGCGGGCGGTTCAGGATATTTACTACACCGGACTGCAAGATGTGAGGATTATTTATTATCGGTTAGCCTTTCCTTTTGAAAGACCGAAAAATGGCCAACTATTGTAAATGTTAGCCATTTTTACGGTATTAGGACACTTCCCATTGGTTCCGAATTTTATAATTGTGCTACGTATCTGGTTTAAATGAAGAGTCTCAAGACTAACGGGGTGTATTCGTAATTTTTGCTGATTAGGGAAGTTTTCGACGTCAATAAAATACAAACCTGGTTTGTAGTTCAAATGCCTACCCGTTTGTCTAATAATCTACCGTATTTCAGTTGCGGCAGAATGAAGAGTGCCACACAAGTTATTTTACGTCACGGATGCAGCGCCGCAAGGATTTCGAGAAACTTTACGGTTACTCCTGCAACTGCAGCAAATGTACTGCCGAATATGTGAGTTCTCGATCGGAATTTTTCAAAATGTCTTGGTTCGAATAAAAAAAGCAGCTTTACGTGAATTATTCGTCATCCCCTGCAGATCCCGTCAACCCTCAGCCAACAGCCACGGTGGCTGTTGGTATGGCAGTGTAGCTTATCTTAATTACGATTCGTGCCGCTAAATGCTTCCGGCTTTATGTTTCATGCAGGAAGCATCCATGAACCCCTTGAGATGCTGCACCGTGGGATGTCCGGCACGTATTCCCAGCGATAAACGGGCTCAACAACCGTGTCCGCAGTGCAAGGCTAACAATGCGCCCCAGTTGCACAAAATGCAGGCTATTGTCGCGGCGTGCGAAGAAAGAGAGCGTGATTTTGATCAATAATTTTGAAATAATTGTCTTTGTTTCTGGGCGGATACCAGCCAGCTGCTTTGTTAACCATGAAATTAACATCCAGCGGTGTTTGTTCATAGAGCAACATCACGGCTGCGCGCAGATCTTGAAAGTAACAAGGGTCATTGCTAATGCCCGGTTTGGTCGTCGCACGAACAGTCGCGATCACCTATCAGCGTGATCTTAAGCGTTAACGACATAGAGCAGTTTGTGTACATATTTTGTGCAAGTGCAAAAGCATCATTCTATGTACTATTCAAATAAAATACTGTATATTATTAATACAGGAATATGGAATATAAAGCAGTTACAAAGAGTACTCTGGTCAGTACTCACTACTCAGTCGACAGTCAGTACTGTAAGTACCAAACAAAAGACTCCGGTCGTTACAACACCTTGCGAGTGGCAGTTTGGTTTGGTAGGCTGGATACAGGTGGCCATGTGGCGTAAAGTTCGTTGGTGAGCCACTGAGCAGGTCTTGAGCGCAGCCAACATTTTCGTTGCCATTTTGCATTGCAGCCTGTCGTCAGATAATTCTGTTTTCTCCTGCCAGTCACAGTTTGTTGATTATCTCTATATATTAATAAAATAAGCCTTAGCGAATTCCATACAAAGCTCCCTTTTCTGAGCGACACACTTAACGAAACTTGGGTGTCTATATATCATTCGATAGCGCCAGGTTTGCAGATGGCGCGACAAGAATCAGTTTTTGAGAAAAATGTAAAGTTTAAAAGAAAAGTTTAAGAAAAGTTAACATACAAAGTCTATGGGAAAAGTGAGGAACCCACCACTGCTAAATCGACCACCCCACCACTGTCTTGAGTCGACAGCTGAAACGCCGTTATTCAAGCTCTTCTTCGAATGGGGTGCTTATGTAATGACATGTATCACCTTATAGCCGTGGTTTATATATTTTTTACCAGAAATTTTTGTTTGCAAGACAGTTAGAGCTGAAGAAGTCAGAAAGACCAGGCAAAGCAGTCCGCGAGTACGGAATAGCTGCAAACCCAGTTTTTCAAGTAGCTGTCCTTCGCAGTTGTTCGAGCTTTATTGTAGCGCCTCAAGGGCGGCTGCGCGTGCCGTTATCACTTGTATACCGTACAACTGGTGTTACTGTATACTACGGTGCCACCGTAGTACGGTGGCACCGTAGTATGGATTTTACGCGGTTGTATTAGAATGTGGTGCTAAGTAGCGGAAGTGCGAATTATTCACGACGCTGCTGTGAAATTAAATGATTATTATGAATTAATTAATTAGTTAATTTAAATTATTATTCACGACGCTGTTGTGTAACGACGCTATTGTAACAGAAGGCGAAGCCGCAAGTGACCCCTAACTCCGGCGCTAGGGAGCTTGCGGAGCAGCAATACAGATAGGACTCATATGTGAATGTAATAAGCGAGACACAATCAGACACTGCGATCTGGGCATTGTTACCGGACAAACCGAAATTTAAAAAACCCATGACTGGAAGTATGCTAATGACTTGATAAGTGTGGCCGCACTGGCTGGCCAAAATTCTAATACATAACAACGGGCAATATTTTACAATTCAAAGAATAGCAGACTGATAAAGAAAAAAACTCAAAGGAATTTCTATAAAACAGCACATACTATATAAACGGCAAGTTTTGAAGTTTATTACGGTTTTTTCTGCAGTGCACCGAACGGGAAAATGTTAACACAGAAAGATCAATATAGAATCTTCGGTAAAACAGTGAACCCAGCTACGACTACGAGTACAGTAGCAGCACCTTATTTTAAATTATGCGAAATTTTAAATTTTTAAATTTCTAAGCATGAATGAATCCAACGGAGCGTAGAATATATCTGAATTTGACAACGTACGTATCTTAGATGTCACGAACAACGATGAGCTTATATATTTCTCAACTTTCTTTGCATTTTAATCTATCACTGATTTATTCCGCGCAGTTTGCGCGGGGTCTACTAGTTTAATAATTATTCCTATTTGTTTTATACAATCATAAATCTCCGGATTTCTCACTTGTGTGTGTGTGTGCACAGGCTACTGGACCGACGCTGATCAGGAACGGAGTGTACGGTTTGCAACTTGGCACCGTGTTTGTGACCGTTGTCCGTTGCACGAACCAGAGATATGGCGGGTCCCCCCAAGCGATCTGGACATTTCACCGCGTTCGGTGAAGGCCGGGGACGTTGTTGTTACCTCTGAACCCTGGATCTGGTCGTTCCCGTATAACAACCACAAAGTTCTGTGTGCCCAGTGTTTCACCGAAGCTGCGGGGCCAGCGGGGCTGCGTGTGTGCTCTGGTTGCAAACTGTACCGCTACTGCAACATGGAATGCCAGGTAAAACCACTCAGTCACCAGTGGATCGTTTCACGCTTCGTCTTGCTGGTTGCATGTCGCTGCTTCATTTTTCGCTTTTATTAAACTCTCCAGTTTATAATCAAACTCAGTGCCTGCATTTTTTTTTATTCGCGATACAGTAACAGAAACGTAATATGAAGACTCTTCATAAATGCGTCACTCATCTTCTTTTTTCATGCTGTCGCAGTTGTATGTGTAAAAGTTAATCTCGTTTTGCTTTTTTGCTTCGGGTTAGTGACGTGAATAGTCTGCAAGATGATTTGTACTGCAAAATTAATACAATTTTTTCTAAACAAAAATTTTTTTCAGTCAGCTGACTGGAAAAAGGAGCATAAACACGAGTGTGCCATGCTGAAGAACATTCACAAGAAACTGCAACCGTTTCAAGCTGCGGGTGTTTTTGACCACGACTGCGGACTGCAGCACTGCTCCCTGTTCGGATGTTGCACTGCAGAGATCCTCGTGGCCAAAATCATCAACAAAATCACGGTACTGAAGTTCCTGTTATCAATAAGCAACAACTGATTAATTTTGCACAGATTCATAAAATGACGGTGATTTTACGCTGAAAAGTTTTTCATTGAAGTGAGGTGTAAAAAGGTCTGCTAGACCGGCAGTAACGCGATTGTTTGTGCTTAGAATGGCCTGATGGATGAAGTATCGGGATTCGCCGGACGCGTCACGGTCCAGCAAGTCCTCGATGTGCTTCCACTCCAGCCAATCTTTCCGAATATTACGAACGTGTAAGCCGTTTTACGTAACAATTTTGGCGATTAAAATCACAAAATAATACTGTATTACTTTGACCATCTGTGCGCGCTTTATAGATTTCACCACTTTAACCGGGAGATCAGCGCCGCCATTTGGCCATCGATCGCGACGGTCCGCGACAGTATTCCGCGCTTTCAGGAAATGCTGCAGAAGCTGGTGTGCAATGCACTGCCCATTCCGAATCAGCGCAGCAAACTGAAACTGCAGATGATTGCCATCTTCCCGCGGGCGCTGCAGCGGCACATGACCCCGGTCTGCCTGGACACCAACGTCACCATGGATCCGCAAGGACGCACTATGGTGGTGCGGGCGGTTGAGGATATTTATTTCACCGGAATGAAAGATTGAGGGCGAAATCCGCGAGAGTTGGTTAGAAAAAAATTAATTGACTGTTTCTTATTGTACTATACAAGACACGCATTTCCGTTACTTACTAGTAACGTTTTAAGAATCTAAACTTCTACGGAAACCCTCAACTTGATGATTACATATGTACTGAGCGTTAAGGCTGCAGTTTTGTTGGGAGACTAACAGCATATGTTACCACATACCTGCTTGTTGTTTCCTATGATTTTTCACAGCAGTCGTCTATTTTTTAGTTGCGACAGAACGAAGAAATCCTCACCAGTTATTTTTCGACGTTGATGGAGCGTCGTAAGGAGTTTGAGAGGATTTATGGTTATTCATGCGGTTGCAGCAAATGTACTACCGAATACGTAAGTGCTCCACCTGGACTTCTACATATAAAAACGTGGTGTACAATTTCCTTGGTTGAAACGAGCAAAATAACATCATTTGAATGGAATTATCGGAAATAAGAGTTAAATTTTGTGGAGCTTAATCGTGATTTGTGCCGCTGATTTTTTTTGCCGTTATGCACCAGGACGCGGACATCAATCCCTTGAAATGCAGCACCGTGGGATGCCCGGCTCGTATTCCCAGCGACACCCGGGCTCTGCAGCCGTGTCCGCAGTGCAAAGCTGACAATGTGCCGCAGCTGCAAAAATGGAAGGCTATTGTCACAGCCTGTGGAGACATGGAGAATAATTTCGATCCCCATGATGATTTGAACGAGGCGGTCAAGGCGATGGAACGGGTCAAGCGAATGGACACTGTTGTGCATCCCGACGCACATCTGCGTTTCGTCTGCGGTATGGATGCGGCTGACTTCGTACAGGCCATGGGTGGCTATGAAGACGCCTGGAAGCTGGTTGTGGGGATGATCGACTGTGTGCGGTAAGGAGTGTTGTCTTTTCTAAGGCAGGGAGATAAAAAAAAGTGTGAAAAATGGTGACATTGAGGAGGCTTAAAAACGCTGCTGTATAAGCCATTAATGCTGAAAGCATTAAATGTCGTAGTGATAATTTCGCGCAGCCCTCCCACCCGGCCCGTGTTGGTTCAAACCCATTCAGCTTTGTTGTCATATTGTCACACTTTTCCTGTGTGTTATTGTCACATTTCCTCCTGTGTGCTTTGCGATTTGTGGTGAATAATGGGGTGGCTTAAAACGCTGCTATATAATAGGGATTAGGGACTGATTTTGAAATTTCTCGGAGTTCACTTGTAAAGACCACTTCTCGGCGAAACGCATCGTACTTTACTTCTGGAATAATCAGAAAAGTAATGTTCAAATGAAGATTTCATGAAGAAGATACGGTATCCAAATCGAATACATTCGGGCGTGCAAATGTAGTAGTTTCGGTTCTTTTATTTTAAAAACGTAAGGAGACGGAGAAACGAAATAAGTAGTCTAGTACCTTCTCGTCGTTCCAGTGTCATATATCCGGACTACCACCTGGGCCGTGCCCGCTACATGGTGAAGTCGGCCGCGATACCGTACTTGTGGAAACGCGCCGTTGATGAAAAGGAACAGCAGCGCCTAGCCCCCGTATTCCAGGAGGCCCTGCCCAAAGCGCTGGGATGGTTGTGGGAGGCGGAACGCATCTACCAGAAACTGAACGGAGAGGATTCGGTGTGGGCGCAGGCGGTGGTCGATTTCATCCGCATCCATGCGCCGGAGGAAGTCGGAGCGACGGAAAACGCCGTACCCTCAGCGCGGAAGGCCAACTGGGACTGGGGCATGGGGAAGCAGTTGTTCTTTGGTAACGACGATGATTTATAGTTCTGGAACAGATTTCGCATATTACACATGCATTATTGTGGACTTGATAAAATTGTCGCCTCTACAGACTGTACAGATAGCTTCATCAAAAGAATTTTTGTTGTTGTTGTATACAATTTTATTAGATCGCACTTATACGTTCCTGGTTTGTGTTCGTTGTTGCATTGTTCCAGTTGTCAGAATTTGCATAATTATAGTACATTCTCATATTACCTTTATTGAGCTTGCTCTGTACAGCAGATATTAAAACAGTTTCTGTACAGCACACTTATATTTTCAGTGTTGTTCTTTTATTCTATGTACTGTTACTTGCCATCAATGCCATGTGTACCATTCGGTGTTAGTACTCCTAGTGTACCATATTAACATTAATAACTTTCTGCGGAAAAGTAACAACTTAATTTAATCGTGTTGCCGGTTCCATGTTCAGATTAAAAATTTGTTATCCTTAATTTTTTAATTTTTCCCTTTTTTTAATTTTTAAATAGGAAACTGAAATTGAAATCATAGATTTGTCGTTGACCTTTCATATCGTTTGGCGATGCGTCACGCTTGCAATTACCGCTAGACGGTAAGAAACCTTGACATTACAGTACTTACTGCCGGCAATTCAAAGGTCTTCACAATAAGAAAGCGCGCAGATAGAAGACAGTAATTTGAGCAACAGCCTAATTTTTGCGATATATACGAACGACCGGCATAACAATATCGAGCGGAAAACAACAGAGCGACATCGCGCACAATTAACCGCGTGTATAATACACCTGCTGCCCAATGAACTTACAATTAAGAAACTGCATATTTTTGTACATTGTAAGTTCTTTCCTGCTGACGCTGAAATACTGTACAAAACTCGCTAAATAGCGAAGGTGAATTCTCGCTTGCAGGCACTCGCATGACAATAAATTATTAATCGCGCACGCTAACCTGTCTGAGCTTGTGTACAAAATGAGCCCTCTAAAAAACCTGCCGTTATGTTGCTGCTTCCTCATTGCGTTTCTCCGAATATGCCGTTCGGATGATGCACCGCGTCTTGGGTGGGATTTCTGGCTTAATCCGAACCGTCCGAACATTACCGGGCCGTTACATGTTTCCGATTCCACACCGGTGATCGCATCCACCCAGTTATTTCCAACTCCGGCAACTACTCAAAATGCTGGTCAAACGCTCACCACTTCGACAGTGTTACCGGCATCATCTACCGCGCGGACGACGACAAATGCTACATGGAATGATACATTACGCTGCGGGACACCACGTGTGGGATTTTACGATCCGTTCGGTTTATCCGATCTCAATATCGCCGTCTGGACGGATGCACTGCAGCTGCCGGTTCCCAAAAGTAGGCTGACCATGGCGCTAACTATAGTCGGAGGACAGGACACTGACCCCGAAAAGATCTGCTGGCAGGTATTTTCCAAGTTTCCGTTCGTAGGAGCGTAACCATGTTTGATGCACATGCATATATGTACAATGTATAAAATCTGATCGGGTTGTTTTGATATAGGCAAAGCTGCATAAGGACAAGAAGTTCGTCTGTGGCGCCTCCATCATCGGTAAACGGACGATTCTAACTGCAAGTCACTGTGTCAACGACTTCCGGTAAGCGGTTAGTGGCGCAATCATGTCCGTCACGGCTTTTGTGCACGTGAGCGGAATTAAATAACCAACATCAATCTTGCTTTTACTAATAGAAATATCATCATTCTTTCTTTCCCCTAGAAGAAATAATAAATGGATCAACTTAGAATTAATATTGTTGTACGTTGTAAGCGCTTTGAATACTATGTGATACGCATACTCTTACCTTCTACTTATTAATTTATTGTGCAGCACAGCGACGACCATGTCTCCAGATCGGTTTCGCGTTGTTGTTGGCGCGCCCTTCAGCCAGACGCTGGAGCGGGATGAACATGGTTTACTGAAAGACAACAGCAGCAGCTGCGCGCAGATCTTCAACGTGACAAAGGTCATTGCCAATCCCCAGTTTGTCCGTCTCACGAACGACCGCGATATCGCCCTGGTTACCTTGAGCAGTGACATTAATTTTGCCGACAACTGCGTGTGTCCTGTGTGTCTTAGTCGGATGAAACCGAAAGTCGGTGAAATGTGTGCCGTTAGCGGGTGAGCACCTGTGAAGCTGACAGCAAATTGTAAAGTAAAATCCCACTAGCTAGTAGCTACCACACACAACAGCTGATTTGAACACGCCTTACTATGTACGGCAGTAGTATGTACAATGCCGCTTATTGTTCCTTATGTATTACTATTATTTACTAGTAATACATAAGAAACAATTATATGGTTAATCTTATACTGACCTACCAACAACAAATTAAACATGCAGTAACTTGTACCAAAGGGGTACCAAAGTAATTGGTACCTTGTCAAGTTGTAACAAAGTAATTAAGTTTTAAAAAGATCTGTTTTACACTGGTATTCTGTAAATAAGTATTAGAACACTTGTTACAGATACGGTCTGGAGAAGGAAGGTGGCGGCATGGGTGGTAAGTCAAAAACTTTTTGCACAGTCGACATACGTAGAAGCACTAGTACGTATCTTGATAGTCTACGCATCGGAAATCAAGTACTTAATCATCTACTACACTCGTCATCACCTGCATCGAGTTAATGACTTTCACATTAAATGTGAAAGTCATTAGCGTAAATTTTACGCTAATGTAGACGAACGTGACGTCACACACGTGAAAATTTGCTCACATATCTGAAGAGTGAAGACATTATCTCCTGGTTACGTTACAGAAAATATATATTTATGCACAGGAAGAAGTCCGCGACCATTAAAATTCGTACGAATCAACATAAAGAAAACCGTCTACGATAACAACTGCTACATTCAAGCTCTGGGAGGCAAAAAACCCAATCTGGATGATTTCATCTGCGCTGGAGATGTTTTGGGTGAAGACACATGCCAGGGCGATAGTGGCGGTAAGGGAATGGCAAACTAGTGTAGGGTGGTTTCAGCAGAATTTAGTTTTACACGCACTGTCTCCCACTGCTAACAATAAGATTGTAGTGCGCTGGCCCGACCAAATCAATGCCTTCATGCCCATAAAAGAACTGTAGCCAACAGCTAATAGCAACAGAGCAAAAAGTTTTAATTTTTGTAGCTTTGTTTTAATAGAGCTTATCGTAGTGGAGGTTGTATTTTATCTTGCAGGTCCCGTGGTTTGTATGGATCCCATCACGCATCGACATTACCAAAGTGGGATAGTTTCCTACGGAAAGGGATGCGGACGCGGTATGTACTTATTCGTCAAATTCTTAGTTGTGAAAGAATTCTTTCATTTTGTTACTCTGTGGTCTTAACAAAAAAAATATTATATCAACCAAATTAAAACAATCTAACGCATCACAATGAAGAAACCGACAAAGCAATTTGATTCAGAAATTCGAACGTCCCAATCGCTCGAATGAAATCAGTTTTTAGTTTTACATAATAAAGGCTACACACAGTAGTATTCACTTCCCGCCCAACCTGAAAATAAACTTACCTGAGTCCGGTTCGGCTAACCGTCATGATCGATCCGAACACGCAAAGCAATGTATCCGTCCTTTATACAAAATGCGCAATGTTCACATATACGTAATGCGCGGTTTTTTTATTTCTTTGAGCATACGGCATAAATTCTGCTACTTCTATCTATAATTACTGTTGTTGCTTCGTGTTTAGGGATTGGCGGCATGTACACAAGGGTATCTAATTTTATTGACTGGGTAAAAGACAATGCGGGAGGTGACGTTTTGGGCTTGGTGGATTAGCTGTTCACACGTACGAGGCTCGTCGCACCATATCTTTGCGGACTGTGATTGCTAAACTGTGCTAAAGATTTTTTGTATTTTAAATATACAGAATACAAACAAGGTCAGATCGAGAATTTGTTCTTCGTAATATTGTGGTTACCGGAATGCTGTAATATTATTTGTAATACTTAGTGACTACTTACTGTACCTACGTCAAATTGCTGTTTATACTTTATGGCAGTCATGCTGCCGCAATATGTGCCTGATCCGTTTGAAATGGTGTAACTGCATAATGAGAGTAGACGTCTTGATCCTTAAAAGTAAATAAACATCGCATAAATCATAGTTATTCATGAATGAGTGTACAGAAAATCACAGCACTAACGGACTTGACCTCCAAAAATTTCCATGTCCAAATCCGCGTAATACTGTCACAATCATCGGTCGCAAGGTAAAAAACGCCGTAAATTTCCCCGACACTTAGATCATCCTCAGCGTAACCACCTGTGCAAAATCACGCGCCGGTATAAAACATTAGCCGCTCACTAAACACATACACACCGTGATCGTTTCTCACCAACCATGCGCGGTCTCCCCACGACGTTCTTCGTCTACATGGCGCTGTGCGCTGCTTCGGCCTGGTCCCTGGCGGCCAACCGGACGAAACCGACAGCCGGCAAGACCAGTAACAAACTGGACTGGGCGTACTGGTTCAACCTCCTGCACCCCGGGGCGGATGTCCCTACCGCGCCGCCACCTGCTCCGGCGCCGGTGCTCATGGAACCGGTGGTGGAGGATGTGTCGTGGACCATCTCCAAAAGCGATATTTCCAACGCCCGTTGTGGGGTGCCGCGGTTGGGCGGGGCGGATCCCTTTGGTTTGGCGGTGGCTAATCGGGCTTTGTGGTCGGGACAAGGCGGTACCCGGGATCGGAACCCGAATGGGACCGTGGAGGATCGGATTGTCGGGGGAAAGAAGATTGATGTTCGATCGGTGTGCTGGCAGGTAAGAACTGCTAGAATGTTTCGCATTAAACAATTGGCCAATTGCGCGAATCGTTACGAAATGTAAAATATGTCAGATGTCAGTCTATGGTTACTTGAACGCATACAGTATCTCATAAATTTTCAGATTTTTATTGACTTGATGGGCTTCAAAATTGATTTATTTAATTACAATTTTCGCATGCACTGGAACCGGTATTTGGCTGTACCGACCTTTGAAACTAAAATTTTTTAGGCCAAGCTGCAGAAAGATGGGTCTTTTATCTGTGGCGGGTCTGTTATTGGCAAGCGCACGATTCTGACCGCTGAACACTGTGTTAGGAATCCCCGCGGGTAAAATTCGTAGTGCCATGGCTACAAAAGTACAATAACTCTGTTCCAATATGCTATTTGCTACATGGGACATGCACTTTCCCTTTGAGAAAAAAATTAGAAATTTAGAAATTTCTTTTTCTGTGAGATAATGTTGACGCAGACGTCTTTAACATTTTTCATTTCCAGTATCGGCATAGTTATGCATAGTTTGATAAACATCGTGTAATTTTTAATCCTCTTAATGTACAACTCTCGGAATATCAGTCCAGGTTAAATCGGCTGACGGCTTCTCCAAAATTTCATAACTCAGTTCGTATATTCGCCTTTCATATCTTGCAGACGTTATCCGAGTGAGCCCTACGACAACAACCGTTTCACCATTGTTTTGGGTACAGCCGAAAGGGTTTTGTAATTATAAAAATGGTTAGTATACGTGCTTCTTATAACACAGGTGCGGGACAAAGTGACACTTTGATATCAAGCGACGATCCCAATAACTGCGCTCAAAAGTACAATGTGGTGCGCATCATCACGAATTCCCGCTTCAGTTCGTCCACCAATGAGAACGATGTCTCAATCTTAACGCTGGACCGGGACATCGACTTCAGCAAACCGTGTGTATGCCCGGTGTGCCTGCGCAATCAAAATCCAAAAGTCGGTGAAATCTGCTCGGTCAGCGGGTAATTTTTGCTACTTGAAAAGTGTACTTTTAAGAATATCACAATCTAATCAAATATTTTCTGGGACAGGTACGGTCTTTTGCAAGAAGGCGGGTCAAGTAAGTAGAGGATGTGTTTATGAACTTTGCTGCTTAAGTCGCTTTGGCCACTAAATTTAGTACGCTGGCTTTGGTGACCTTTCACACATTGCCCTTTTTGATCCCGCCTTTGTTCCTTCGTGTAATTTGGTATTTATGCAGGTGCCGGAGCACGTCCCTTGAAATTTGTACAGTTGAATGTTCTCCCGTCGGATTTCAGTGCTAACTGTTACATCGTGGGACAACCGACCGACCTGAACAATTTACTGTGTGCGGGAGATGTACTTGGCGAAGACACGTGTCAAGGCGACAGCGGAGGTGAATACAGTATACTATTGTGTTTTGAATGAATATATTTTGTCATTTCCGAATGCCTCATATAGGTCCGGTGGTCTGTCAGGATCCGGCGTCCGGCAAACACTATCAAGCGGGTATCGTCTCCTATGGAAACGGTTGCGCTCGAGGTGAGGTTTGCAATATACTCGTAATATTACGAGTAACACGAGTAACACGAGTAATATTACGAGTATTAATTATTGATATTAACACTCGTGTTGAAGACTGACTCAAATTGAAAAACTTGGTGCAGGAATCGGCGGCATTTACACACGGGTGTCGCAGTATCTCGAATGGATTAAGATTAATTCCGGTGGAGATCTATTGACCTTTCCATCTTAGTGGTCGACCATAAAAATCAGTCAGATTTGGAGCATAACAAATTTGTGTGCTGTATAAAGGCTGATTTTGCTTGTCTTCGCCGCTACGGTACCAGTTGTTAAATGTAGATTTTTTCCATGTATAAAGCAATGTTAACTAGGTTTATCGTGCAATTGATATACAACTTCAATCTCCGGAATATAAAAATTCTGTATATAAACACGTGACCGAGTGTTGTTTTGATTGCCTGCTTTGTCATGTTTGTTTCTACATAAACGTGAATTACGCGATCAGCACCGGCACACCGTTCGTTCTTGATTTGTATGTTCTTTTACCTGCGTCCGGATTTGACAAGAGGCGAACGAACAAAATATCAGCTGCACTTCATATCGGCCTATACGAAACATTTCATGCAAAACAATTTGGTCACACATTGCCGCTAGTTGTTGGCAGCAGCATCCAGCACTATCGGATTGACCATATATTGTTTTTCTACTGGATGCAATCCCTATATACCGGAAAACTTTATACCGGAAAATTTTGAAGATGACAGGAAACATATTCCTCATACTCGGTATTTTCTTGACGTTTGATAAATGGTTCTTTGTTTCTGGAGTTTATATAAGGAATCCCCACTGGATTCGAGCTAGGCCGCTAAAACCTCTAACTAAACCGCAACCGAATGTTAACCAAATTCCTCTCTTACATCCGGTGTTGACGAGTGAAAACAGTGGGAAGGTCGACAAGGCCACGCCCTCAGGGGGCGTTCGTTGTGGAACTCCGTTGGCCGGAAGTGATGATCCCTTTGGATTGGTGGAAACCAATATACAGCGGCTGAATCGGGCGAATGACGGGACCGATCGGGTTTTAATTAACGGGAAAAACGCTGATAAGATTCTCGGAGGAACGGTCGCGCCACCGTCAACAATATGTTGGCAGGTATATATCTTCGTTATTTTATTACCCTACTTAAAAGGTACCTTATGTATTGCCGATATTATTTCATAATTCTCCCAAACTTACAACAATAATTTTGTTATTATAGGAACTCTATGAAAAAACATTTTTAGCAAACGAACTTTTATGTGGATTGTATAGGCTAAACTATCAAGAGATGGATCTTTTATCTGCGGCGGATCGGTGATTGGAAAGCGGTCGATTCTGACCGCCAGCCATTGTGTTGTGCGATATTAGTAAGTATAGTGATCAATCGAGTGATCAGAATTAATTATACATATTATACGAGGAAATAGCTATTGTCACCCCCCTGCACCCCCTTTTGACTATTCTCACCCCCTCGCACCCCCTTTGGACTACTGTCACCCCCTTTATTTTAATAAAATAAACACCCCCTTTGACTATTGTCACTCCTTACAACACGCCCTTTTGGCTATTGCCACCACCTCTCAATTTATTCTTATAATTTTTCCACCAGCGGTTCTTTTCCAACTCTGTTTCTGCCATCACCGGCAGGCCCAGGAGAATCGAAAGGCGCCAAGCGAAGGTTACTGACACTTAATACATCGCTAAGATGCGGCGTCATTTTTTTTAATATTAAACTTAAGGCCATGGCTATTTTGGCTTTAATGCTAAAATGGCATTTTCCCTAAAAAGTCATACATACTAAATGAAGACTGCTCTGTTAATCGGAAGAAAGTTCAAACCTGTAACATCAGTAGACTTCGAAATATGAATTTTTAAAGTATGCGACCTAAAGTGGTCGACGCTGCACCTAATGACTGCCTTGGCTAACCATTACGTTAGTGATTGCAAGCTAGCGAAGATGTGATATAAAGTCAATGGAAGCATAAATTTGCAATCTACATCTTCTGTCATACCGAGCCATAAAACGTCGCCGGACAGCGGTAGAATGAAAGCAAACACAGAAAGACAATAGACTTTGTCCACACGCAAGTGTGGCTAAAGCAGACACTCGGCTGTCTGGATAGTCTATGTGGCGGGATACATGTGGTGAGTGGAATCAGCCAACATGTGCACAGGAGACATAAACTTGCATGAACTATCGAAAGGTGCCGCTAAAAATGCAGACAAATAACTTTGAAAATTAACTTCTAATTTCGGAGTTATAAGACTTTTTTGAAACTCAGGCAATAGATGGGAGAACATCTCAAAAGCTTAATTGCGAGAGCGAATTTAAAAATATTCGGTTTCACTGGAGTTATAACGATAACCAGCATTTGTAAAAGTGTTTTTTAAAGGCGGCAAATTTAAAAATTTGTTTTTCCAAAAAAGCCCTCGCAAGGTGCAAGAGGACTATGTTCTGGATTTTGTGGTTGCTTACATGGAATTTTCCCACTAGCGTGTGTAGACTAGTTAATTTTTTAGGGGAATTATCTTATTTCAAATTTTAAACTACATCGTTTAAGTTGCGTTTGGGCTAGTTCGTACTGATTTTTTCTTATTTTCCACTGGATACGTATATAGACCTAAATGCTACGTACGTTTCGAAACAAAAGGTAAAACTGCTCACTTCGTAACGATTAAAGCCAAAATAGCCATGGCCTTAACAGCTTCAAGGGTTTTTTTCTGATGAGCTCCGCAGCGAATGCGATCGCAAAAAGTCCACAATTATGACCATCCCTTTGATCCTGTATGCACGGAAAGAAAACTTCGGTGTACTCGCTTCCGATTGATCTCAACACTTTCTTAATCACTGGTGCCGACGCCGGTGGTACAATTATAAACAAACGGCTGCCCCTCTTTCCGCGCTAACAGCACTCAGTGGTCGTTGGCACCTCTTTGTAAGTACCTTTCCGGTAGTTTACAGTCTTACTTAAGTTAGCTGAAAGGCCAAGCTAGCAACAACGTATTTTTATAAGAAATGGCCAAAGAGTGGCAGTAGTCAAAGGGGGTGAGAAAGGTGGTGACTATAGCCTAAAGGGGTGTTCACTTTATTTAAAAAAAGGGGGTGACAATAGTCAAACGGGGGTGCAAGGGGGTGACAAAAGCCAAAAAGGGGTGCGAGGGGGTGACAATAGTCGCACCCATTATACGAAGAATATTGAGAACTAGTTTCCAGTTAAAGTTTCGAAACGGAAATTATAATTTGCATACGCATATCTGTAAACGTTATAATTAGTATATGAACGTTTACAGCGATGTTATTCCCCGTGATGCAAATCGCTTCCGTGTGACGGTGGGCGCGGCACTAAGCCACACGGACACGGTGAACAAAGTGACCGATAACAGTCGCTGCGCGCAGACCATCCAAGTAGCCAGCATCCAGACCAACTTGAACTACAGTCCCACCACACAGCAGAACGATATCGCCATTCTGACGCTCGAGGAAGATATCGACTTCACTTCCGGTTGCGTATGCCCCATTTGTCTTGAGTACCATGACCCGGAAGTGGGCGAAATCTGCTCCGTTAGTGGGTATAAAACATTCTTTTCTTAAGTACATGTCTGTTCTCTACAGTTTCTTTAGTAAAACTGTATTTCGCAATAGTGTACATGGTGGCTATTAAGAATTTTACTTTTCTAGATACGGTCTGGAGAAAGAAGGCCAAAAAGGTAATAACAAAAATGCAACGTGTTTTCCCATAAAGTAAAATATTCCCATAAATTAAAAGCAACTGGTCGAAATTCAAAAATCTGGTGAATATTTTTTTACGAGCGTGCCGGTACTGGTAGCGTAGATGTTGGTATATTACTGCAGGTGGACCACCTCGTACTCTGAAGTATGTCCAACTCAACGTCATGGACCCTAACGCCACTACGAACTGCTACATCGACAACGAGCGGAACCTTCCGTATGATTTTCAGCGAATAATCTGTGCTGGAGACACTGTGGGGAAAGACACTTGCCAAGGAGACAGTGGAGGTAATTAGGAACGTAGGCTTTTAAGCTTCGCTAGTTTGTGGTTATCAGCTAAGCAGCCCAAGAAAAGCACATCAAAACGGCCGCACATGTTCGCGTCGATTAAACGTATTAAACGATTAAACGCGTCGATTAAACGCGTCGATTAAACGATTAAACGTATTTCAGGACCCTTTGTTTGCTTTGACCCGGAAAAGCGCGTACATTACCAAGCCGGAATAGTGTCGTATGGACTGGGATGTGGCAGAGGTCCGTGCTGGTACAACCAGTAATACGTAGATGTGGACAATGCTTATTAATTTTTTACTGGTACATTACTAATAAAAATATATGTAAAAGCAGATATTAAGCCATATATTGCCGCCAGTTGTGTGTAGGTATAAGTATCTGTAGTGACAGTCTGTGCATGTTGAATACAGGAGTCGGTGGAATATACACAAGAGTATCGGAGCAATTGGATTGGATCAATTCTAATACCGGCAGCGATGTTTTGCTGACATCGCCTTAGCGGGTGTGCATAAAATTTTATTCACTGCATTATCACGTATGTGGCGATCTCTGAGATTTATTTTAAAGAGAAAAGCTGTTTGTAAGGCAAAAGCGCTTTGCTTGTGTAAAAAAACTGTTTGCACCGAAAAAAAATTGTGCCTAAATTACGCTTACCGTAAATTGCATGTTTGCTTAGCAGGATGATGTACGGTATTTGTGTGACATCTGGTTTTGTGGCTGACTCAAGAAATAAACATTTAAGGCTATATATAATGCCTTTGCAGTTTGTCTGACAATTTTTACGTGTCTCAGTTCGTGCAGGATGATTTTTGCTCATCAAGTACGTGGCGCATCAAAGTCAGAAAAACGCTACATAACGACATATAAATATGTTCGACACAGCTGTGCACTTAGCGACATTTACGGTAATAATTCTGGTATCGCCCTTTATACCGGCGGACCGCGGTTTATGAGTATTTTGCCATACATACGAGTACAAGGAAATATTGTCTCCTCAAAGAAAATCAGCGTCGGTCAAATTTCACTGCAACATTGATTTAATAAAGCTAGCAACAACTGAATACCGCAGTCGGTAAAATTGCCAGAATGTATCGTGTTATTTCACTTGGTGTGGCTTATATTAGGTTTTGTCTTTGCATTTTATTATTTGTCCAGGAAGCATTAAGCCAACAAGGTAGCCCAACCAATGCATTTGGCAATCCGCCTGGTTCGGCGCCTTTTTTCTTGGATCAGCCGCAGACCAGGATCCGCTCGCAGATAACGCAAAATGACCCCAACCGGCTTTTGTCCATCCGGGATGTTCCCTGTGGTGTGCCCCGTACCGGCTCCGATGACCCCTTTCGTCTGATCGATGCCAATTACAATCCGCGCGGCACTTCCGATATTCCGTTTTTAGGCCGTACTGTGTTCCGGTTGGTTAACGGATCGGCAGTGGAGGTGAAAATCAAAGATGATATGCGCATCAGAAGCGGTCAAAGTTGCTGGCAGGTATGTAGCAATCTGTGTGATATACGTAGCAAAATGCCGCACAGATAGCGAATGATTTAACCAGTATTTAAAATTAATGAGAAACGCGCAGACTTTTTAAAGCGCTTCTAACGTGGTAAACTTTTGCAGTAACACATGATACACGCTTTTGGTGGGGAACAGTAACCGTCAATCTTCGCAGTGCTAATTTGCTCTGTAATCGAAGCCAGTTTTTGTACTTAGCCAAAAGTAGTAATAACCGATTTTGATAGCATCACATGTGTAAGTTGTATTATTTTAATCATACGTTGCGTTATGAGGATCTACTTTCCTTGATTAATTTAGGCTGAAGTTGTGCGCGATGGCAAAATAGTTTGCGGAGGATCTTTGGTAGGAAGTCACACCGTGCTGACCACAAGTAGCTGCGTGATCGATTTGGGGTAAGAGTACAATTACCTACATTACTGCAGTTACATAGTACACCACTCGTTTACGATATTATATATTCATTTATGCTACTGGCCGTTAATTATATGAACATATGTAGTCGTATTTTAATTGTCCTTGAATGGTTGGGTGGTCAACGCAGCAACAGGACCGGCGGAATGCGTCTGTTCGAAGCACGCCGCTTCCAGGTGACCTTGGGATCTGTTCAACTTAACGATGATGACGGGTCCAGTGCCGGCTTGTCAGCGTCATGTATTCAACGCTTTCAAGTGATGCTCATTACCAGCCATGGGATGTTCAATCCGGAAACAAATGAGAACGATATTGCCGTGTTGAAGCTGGACAGGGATGTGGACTTCACCCGGCCATGTATATGTCCGCTGTGCTTGTCGTCTGATCTGCCAGATTTCACTGAAGTTTGTGCGGTAACTGGGTAAATCCGATAATCAATTCATTTCCTGCAAAATAGCTTTGCTGTTTCATGCAACGGGCCCACATATCATATTAACTTTTTTACTGAACTTGATTGCGACACGGTACACGAATTGTCCTATTGGCGTGAGATACATAATTTTGATTAAAATGCGTAGTAATCAATATTCCATGTAAACTGGGCTTCACACCATATATACTGTAGTGTTGACTGTACTGCTATGCTGTATAATAACGCATTTTAAGCCCTTTAAAAATATATTTAGGTTTGGCCTTAATCGCGAGGTAAATCCCGACACGGACAACAGCTTGAAAATGTCGCATATCAGCATCCTCTTCCTCCGCCAAACCAATCCCCGGTGTGGAATACGAACCGGAAGCCATAACAGCACCGCGCCAGATGTTAATAACTTGCTATGTGGAGAAATTCTCCCGGATGAGCAGCCATGCCAAGGGGACACTGGAGGTGAGTTGTGCTGTATATTCAAACCATTAATTAAATGGAAAAGCTATGTGTCTACAATTGATTTGTGCGTTTAGGCGCGCTCATTTGTTTCGATGCGGAAACACGTAGCCACTATCAAGCCGGTATTATCTCCTACGGATTTGGTTGCAAAACAGGTACTAGTACTCGTATAGATCCAGCCTTTCTTGAATGTAAAATATAGATATGAGCATAATTAATTATAAATTAAGTGCATTAGTTTTGTCATATTTGCATCAAGTAGTTTAAACAAGATTTTTTCTCGTCGCTACACTGGTAACATATTCCGAATTGGGCGTGGTAACACACGGTTTGTTTTGGCTACAGTTCTTTCGCGTTCTAACTGGGACCGCTTCCCCAATTGATCTTGTTGACAGTATTTTAGTGACGTTGTCCACTTACCACTATACGCAGGCTGAATTAATCGTAAGTTAAGCATATCCCGAAAAAAACTTTAATAATTTTTCGTGCAGGAAGCATTCCTGTGGGGGTTGTCACACGTATACAACCGTATCTCCAGTGGATTCACGAGTTTTCCCAGGGAGATGCTGGCGTACAACCACCTACGCCGGATGTCAGGCGCATCAAGTTCAAAATTTGGCGCCAAGATAATTCAACGCAGTAATTTAATGCTCACGAATTCAGATATACTTATTCATGTGCATAAAACACGTAGCACATTTCCATGCCTAGTCATACAATACATGCAATAATGGCCTGTTTTAATGTTTTTAAACTTTCACAGTAAAACACCCTGTAGTTCGGAAAGTAAAACCCAATAGAACGCTGAGCGTTGCTTGGAGCAAAGTTTAAAATACCCTCCAGCATTTATTGTATAATTAATGTGCATATCAAGGAAAAGAATCTGTATTGCAGTTGAAAACCCCGTACGATCTGGTCAGAACAAACCAAACAACTAAGTAATCGAAAAACTGCTAACGCCATTCGATTCAGCAAACTGTGTCACATGCATGCATTTTGGTTTAGAAATTATCCGCTCCGGATCCCGTGCACAGATTCCGCTTGCCGGTAGAGCTGAAAGCTCAAGGTGACCTTGAAAAAAATATCAGAGTCCGGTTGCATGGAGCAAAAAATCAGTAATTTTAAAATTGGTCCTACAGATACACTTACCGTACTTAGATCAGCAAATTAAAAAGATTTAAAGTTTTACTTCTAAAATAGCCAGTTAACAGTTAACACAGGGTGCTGCTAGTGAATAGCTTCATTTCAGTAACTCGTACAACTCAAAGCGCTCAGAAACATGACTTATAAGAGCGCTTGTTAAAAGCCATTTGAAGGCAGCTATAGAAGAAACTGCAAAGTAATCGTTCAAACGGGCTGACCTTTCATTATAGTCCGAGCAAAGCCAAGACAGTGGTCAACCAACATACACGGAATAATTTAGTTTTTTCAGATCAGAAGATGCCAAACCAATTGTACTGCCCAGATCTGGAAATTTGAATTCCCTACAAAAAACACCATAAAAAAAGGCGTCGTCGTGGGGTGCTCGCATTGAAACAACCATATATAGAAAAAATTGGTTGATTCCATAATTACAGCGTATACCACGTAAACTGACTCAAATAAAAGTTTAGGAAAATAAAACGTGCTTCGTACAACAACTACCGTTCCTAATAAATGGGTATTAGTCTGGAGACCGCGGCCGCTGCGGTCGCGGGGGTGCGCATGAGCGAGTGACCGAACTATCGCTGCTATTTAATGTACTAGTGACCAAATTAACAGTATGTAATTACTGATTACTAGTAACTGAGTGACCAAATTATTAGCCCGACGGGTGACCAATTAACAAGCACTTCTGCTCACTGCTCATGGTGACTGACCAAATTTCTAGGCCGCAGTTAATCCAACAAGCGCCACCACTTTAGATAAGGCAAACATAATTCCGTCGCTATAAATACATGTACATCCCATCCGGCATTCCCACGGTCCGCACTTGTAACCTTGCCATCGCAAAAATTCCCATGGTTTTATTAAATGGCTATTGCTAACCTTAGTTACGTCCAGCAATGGTTAGGCCGTACTTTCTGCTGGTTTCGACTGTAACAATACTGTTTGCGGGAGGAGATCGTGGCGTAACGGATGGCAAAGCCACCATGTCTACTGGCGCCGGTAACGCGTCTGAAAACAACCTTAGGGCTACTCCTTCCGCCGCCAGCGTCGACGTCAGCGTTATTTACAGCAGCGCACCCAGTACGGACGCTAACGCGGTTAATAGCAGTATTTCGGAAGGACCAACCTCCAGGGAACTTTCTCCAGCGACCTCCAGGGCCGCCAGACCGTGCGGTCACCAGCGCCGGCATCGTTCCGGGAGACTATGTCGTAGCCTCACCCGGTCGATCAGCCGACGGTGGCGGTATATACGAATCAGCCCGTCGCGCTGTCTCCGCAAATGGTTGTCCGACCACTCGCACCGATTTCGGCACCGGCTTTTTATTAATTAAGCGAATTTCACGCTTTTAAGTAAACCTAATTGTGATGTGGTTAGCGCTCTGTAGAATATCTTTAGCATATGAGAGACAAATATTTACTGGAATCAGAATCTGTTTTTTTTTGCTGCAAAACTGAAATTACTGCACAATCATGAACACCATGAACATCTCCGCGGATCCGTACGCCGATCTTCCCTACTACACGACATGGGTTGAATTAATCACGTTCCCCTGTTGACAATTCTGTCCACTGTTGGAAATTTTGCGATCTGGATAAATGTAATGCGAAGCGGAATATTACGCTCAATGGTTGCTTCCGGCATAATTATCTTGTTAGTAAGTAAACGCACATGCCCAGCACTGCCTCTCCGTAATATTGTCGTCTCATTAAAAGGTACCTTTTCCAGACGGCCGGAATTACCTATTTTCGGCGTAAACTATGCGATTGCGTTCGAACATCGCATTAACTGTCATTTCGCTTTAACCGGATTCTTCCAGATCTTTTATGCGTTTTACAAATTGGGAAACTGCACCTTCATTTTGCCTATTGGTAATTATTGACATTATTGACAAGCGTAAAAATGTATCTATATGAAGTATTATAATTAACTTCTGTGGACTGTGGTCGTTAAACTACTACATTACGTTTATTAGGCTACTGGTAGGTAGGATTGGAAGTATTCTGTGCACGGAGGAAAAGGTCATGACATCGGCATCCCGCTGACCTCGGTAACTGCTTTCTTATTATTAATGCTGTCAGCATTGCTATTAGCGGACAACATTATAGGCTTTTGCTTCCGTCTGGCTTTGGAAAGGACTGGACGGGTAGTTGTCGTTCCAGGGTGATTGGAATATTGGGATGAAATTGAAGCCAATTGCAACACAATGGTGCACGCAAGACAAATCGCAAATATCCAGAAATTTTGCCTGTGTTTGTTATCGTAAACGAATCACCGTAACTTGTGTAACAATATTTCTGTCTTTTATTGGTAATCCGGAAAGTGTAACTTTTGCAGGTTGTCAGGATATTCTTCCGCTATGGAGCCGTAATCGCGGATTCGCGGTGACCGTCGGGCTAGTTGTATCCAAACGTGTTTTACCGGTACCTCCGAGTTCCGACAACAACGAAAGCACCAGATCCATCCATAATGGATGCTTTTTGAACAGCGGACTAGAGTTGTCGACCGAAGCAAAGCGAAGGTCCTCTATGTTCAAACAAACGGGACTTTTTGTCGGTCATGTCGGTCACGCATAATTCTGTCCGTCGGTCACGCACGAACAAATTAAAAGTTACCACGTAGCATAGCGAAGTATGTACATAATAACGACAAATTACACAGCATCTGAATTATTTTACGCCGAGACCTACAGGGGCTCATGCTAACCATTCGTTTTCTAGGGAGCCTCTCCGACTCTTTTGGGTCAAATAATATCTAAACTATCGCAATAAAATTTGCAAGTCTTTTCACGCCCGTTTTTATATCCACCCCTTTTTCGCACCCTGTTTTTACGGCATAAGTAACTTTTTTTGTTGGCATTTAATTAGATATGCATTCCGCTGTTGATTTTTACAGCCACCCGTTTTTTTAACTCTTTAAAAAATTTATGATAAGTTTTCCTGCATTTGGAGGCAATAATAGTGATATTCATAGACCTTTTCAGTAGGAGAAATTATCATTTCAATAACAACGTATGGGTTTCCGAAACAGATTTCGCTTTGCTCGTGATTTGCATTCTTTAGCTTTGCTCTCTCGGTCAGTTACTTCCGCTCTGATGCGAATGTTGGTGATATCGTTAACTGTGACAGTTTCCTCCGTCTTTCCTCAGCGAGCGGGTGGTAGTAGGTTGTGACCAGCATCTTTGTCGCTTATCCTTAGGGCTATAGCACTATTACAGCCAAAAATTCTGGTGGGCGGTGTCCGTGGGACACACAGAGATTCAATGCGGAAGAAGTGCTTTCTGCACCTGAGCGATCACGAGCGACTACGACCACTTTTTTCACCGTATGTAAACGCACATACGTATTATAGGTACAACACTGTTCCCTGAAACGACTATTATCGAGCTGATCAAAAACGCACTTAACTGCAAAAGGGGTGACTATAAAAATTTAAGGTGCCTGAAAACAAATTAAAAAATTATTATAAAAAGAATGCTCATAATTAACGGAGTGCGGAAAAGGGTGGCTGTAAAAAACGGGGGTGTTACGGGTGGCTATAGTGTCACCCTTTCTTTTTTGCTGGCATTTTCTTCTTTGTTTTTCTAATCGATGTTGGTGTCCTAAGTGCGCCGTTCGTTCACAATTTTTAAATTACCTTATCTGAAGTACGTATTAACTAAACCAGATAAAGTTGCAAATAAAATCGACAACTATGTACAAGTAATTATTTACCTATATTTTGGCGCTTCGCTTCGGTCTTTTAGTGCCAGCCTATAGCGGTGCACTTCCCTAGTATATTGTTACTCAACTACCAACGGTGGTCCACACCGCCCTCGATCTGCTGCACTGCCGGGAGTGCATATTCAGTTCGGTGCTGCGGATCAGCATTTTTCGGTTGAGCTACATTATCAGCTATGCAACAACTACGCATTTATTTTCTTTCTCCGTGTTTTGTTTTGTGTTTTGTCCTATGTTTCGGTTTTTACTGTTTGGCCGGCCACATAAGGCTTCGACGGATAAGGTGTCGTGCTATAAAAGTATTCGATGGTGAATTATCCGACTTGTGAATTACAGTACTCATTGTCAACATCCTTTGTTCAGTACCACAAGACCTGATTATGGCACAGCATTTGTTCGAATTAGCCCTATGAACAACAACAAACTCCATTAAAGCTTACAACAAAATCCAAATTGTAAAAAAGGGACTTCGCCACGGGGGGCAATCGTTATATCCTCAACCTTTAGAAGCGCCCTTTCCATTACTGGCCTGCAACATTTTAGCCCCTGCCGGCTGCCTGTACTGCGCTTCTAAGTGCTCAATCGTCAGCCGACGCACCTCCTTCAATACTGCGTTTATGACACTGGGGATGTTGCTGTCAATGATATGTTTCCAAATTGTAATTTCCTTAGCAGGAGCCTTCAGACTTTCTTTAAAGAAGAGTTTTCCGTGCAGATTCCACATGGCAAATCCGTATACACCTGCACGTAAAAACCTATCACAAATTTAATTTTTTTTAGGCTTGATTAGAATCAAACTTATTGACAAAGCCGCACTGGACGGAGCTGTACAGAGTAGTTAAAGTCCTGTAGTGTATTAACTCTTGTGGCTTGGTTTCTCTCAAAATTATAGCGATGTAAATACTTACCTCATCGCCAGAAACGGTTCTGACTGTTTTCCGGATTTAAAGTATGACGAAAAGATGTGCTAAGAGTGCTAAGAGTGCTAAGTTGCTAATACGAGTATATAGTAGCATAGTGTAAGTAAGCCAAATGTCGGTCTGATTTACCATGGTGCGCTGAATCCGTCCAGTGCTTGATTGTCGTCATCTTAGTTTAGTTTCATTCGAAAGAGCAATGCTTTCAAGTTTTAACACAGGAAATTTTAAGTCAAACCAAGATTATCTTAAGATTGAACTTTTTTAAAATTATTTTAAAAGACTGGGTATACCGATTCTAGGATGTCCTGGAAGCGGGAATTTGAAATTACCCATTCCTACATTAAAAATTGCTGCTTTTCAGTTATCTCAAATTAGTGTTTCGGGTTCTTGCTTTCTACTGTAAGTTTTTTACTGCAAGTTTTTACAAATTCGTTTTTGTTTTTTACTGTAAGGAACAGCAATATTCTATCAACCCTGTTTGGCCAGTGCACGGAATAAAGAAAACTCCGCACGAATAATTCTCGTTCAATCCGCATGCAGGATTTTTGAAAGCAAATGTGTGATTAACGCTTTAAAGCTGAACTGTTTCAATCTTGTTCCTGCAAGAGCGATGGGTTAGCTACACCGAAATATCAAAGCGGCATTTGTTATTGCAACCTGTCATGCAGCGAAAAATTTTAACAAAAATTACCCATAAAAACCAAACAAAAAAACCGGCATTTTTTGGAAAAGCCACAAATTGCGCCGAGTGCATAACTCGCCCAGCGCAAGCAGCTTGACCCAAACTGCAACTGCTTTATTATAAAAATAAAAGGTATTTCTCTAAATAAAACAGTTGAAAATATTCGAAGCGTACATATGTGAAAGGAATACCACGAGATAACAATGTTTTGAAACCTGGGACACAAAACTTTTCACTCGATTTTAACTAGCAGCGTTGCAAACGAGCCCACCTGAATTTTTTCAAAAATGTTTTGTTGTTTTTACGAGCTAACAAAATTCTCTATCGAACGAGCCTAAATAGTTAATGGTGCGGCAACCGGCTCGTAAGAAAGAAACCAAAACGGTAGACTGACATTCTGTTCAGCCATTTAGTCAGAATAGCAGTTGGCCTGCGTCTCGAAGTATCTGTACCGATCATCACTCCACACCAAATGCTACTGCGGTGAATGGGTAAACTCACGAGGATACCACGGCCTCAATTACAAAAAAAACGCCGGGGCCGCAAGGCCAGACATAGCTGCCTTAATGTCACTTTAAAGCGCGGCTTCGCTTCGGCCGGTATTGAATCGGAACTGGAACCATCCGGCATTTGCCTAACTCATGGCAAGCGCCGGCCGGAGTGACATTGGCTTCGTGGAAAAAAGGAAAAACGGTGACGTAGCATAGTGCTAACATGTATGCACTGTAGTGTTGTCGCATATCGCGGCAACACCGAAACAAGCGGGAGCAGCCGCGGCGCGTGCAGAGCAGGACAAAGTGGCAATATATCGTGACATCACACCAAACTACATGTTCCGTGCAGTAGGAGTCGAAACGTACGGACCTTTGGAACCAGACCGGAACCTTTGGAGCCTCTCATGGTTACCGCGCTCAGGCAGATGATACGCCAGAAAACAGGCGAGATACGGGCTATCGAGTATCTGCGCCGCGGTCTTGCATCGAAATCCAATGTGGGAATGCGGGCGCTGTCACGGGAACAGCACCAGCATCGGCTAATCTGGATGAGATGTTCTGTATAATTAGACGGCCTGTTTCTGCTGTCGGCTGAGGCTGTGGAATCAGTTCTTACATTTTTACTGTGATTGAAAAATTGTGACTTTTGTATACCGCCATTGTGATATAAATTTGGACATAGTGCATCACTACGAGTAATCATCTTGCGACACTAAATTTCGTGTCGAGTTGTCAACCTTACCTACTGGTGACGCACGCCCGGACTTGAAGCACTCATCCAGTTGCTCCAAGAGCTGCGAAGCAGCTTTTTCTTGATCGTATTTCTTAAATTTCACTTCACAACACATTAGGATGAAACGCTCCTTTTCCAGGTTCGGAGGAACTACATAAATAAGCAGGTGCAATAAATAAACGCGATAGGGTCATTTTGCATCCCTACATGAACACAAATGTAAACAAAAATAAAATTCATGATCAAACAAACAAGTACTGCATAAGAACAGTACGAGCATAAGAACCCGTATCTATGTATGCATGACAGTTGTAATTACATGCAGAAACGCGAATAATGCATAAGATGATGTTGAACAATGAACGGATTGTAACAAATCTTTTTGTTTGCATAAATATCTGTGGATCCATGATGCTAATAAATTTATTAAATCGCTGACGCGCATTTCCTAAATATTCAAGCACGAACACGTTCAAATTCACACGAGTTACAAAGCGTCAAGAGCCCTCAATTATGCGATCCATATATCTGCTTACAAATTCATGATGCTAAAGTGTTGAAGGGAATAAGCTCACGGCACTTTTAAAACTTCAGTACAGTACCAACATGAAACCGAAGTGAACGAATTATCTGTACTTAATGTCGGACTTATTTCAATTCGTACCACTGTACCAGTAGCGTGCTAAATGCTAATCAGCTGTACCCTACGTACAGGGAAACATAGAAATGAAGTGATACGCGTAATTATGCGCGGCGCCGGGTATTTGAAACGTTTGCGATGTTTCAACTAAATTTACAGTTTTAAGAAACAGCTTTTATTTACACTAAACTAATTAAAGCGGATGAATGTTGTCTAAGCGGTTCACTATGTGTGACTACCTGTTCTGACCAGCTCACCACGAACGTAGCCGGGTACATGGTACCAACTTCGTGTGCGTGCACGAAAACTTCACTTTCGCACACTCCTAAACACTTCTGTGTTTTGTTTTATGACATTCTGTAGACAGATGATTCGTACACATAAGCGTGAAAACCGTTTGTGCGCGCAACATCCGGTTCGGGAGTTATGGCTGCAAGAAAGTACGTTCCCAAAAGTTTAAATGCATTCAGGTGTACGAAATTTCTCATTATGGACCGATCTCTTTAAATTTTGCATATAAAGCACGTAAGTATGAAGATCGTTTTTTATCGTACCAATGTTAAAAGATTTTCATAAATTTCAAACTGAATTTCAAAAATTTTAATGTTAATTTTAAAATTTGAATGTCGCTGTTCTTCAATTTTTTTGTTACAAGTTTGGGCCTGTTTGGCCGACAGTTATTGGCTTATTGCAAACGGTTATTCTAATTTGTTTTAGCATTGAGAGGACAGCAATGACAGGATTAGTGCATACTGCCTACTATCGAAAGCCTGTACGTTTTAGAAATTAAGGGAAATAGCTCGGTACATGGTGTCAAAAATGGGATACATACACTAAAACTTCCGCTTCCGCGCACTCCGATTCACTTTTCCGTAATACTTTATGTCATTCTAAACCTAAATAATTTGTATACATTGTTCTGGAAACCGTTTGCGCGCGTAATATCCGAGTTGCCGACATGTGGCGTACTAAAACGGGTGAAAAGTTTAAATGCACTGCTGTGCACCAAAAGCCTGGTTATTGCCCGATCTTCTTGGAACTTTGCTATGAAAGACACATGGTATAGCATTTTTTTCCGATTTTAAAATAAATTTCAAAAATTTAAAAATTCATTTTACAATTATTGATATCCCATGGTCGAATACGGATCGGATATTTAAATAACTGTCTTATCGCATTCAGATTTCAAATTCGAATCCGATGCCCATCTCTACTGCACGGAAAACGCAATCACTTGTAAAGTACTGCGTGACATCTCTGTATTGTATTACTTATCAGTCTTCACGGTACTGGTGTTACACATTCGATACATTAAACTTCTTAAAAGAATGCTAATCCACGCGAGACCTGCTTTGCACGACAAAGAAACTGTACACCTAAGTAGTGTATGCGCTAGTTTATTTGTGCAGTTCTAACCTGGCCCTTCTTTGGCCGCCATTTCGATCAAGCTATCCGGAATTTTCCTCTTGTTCTTCGCCGCAGAGGATATTACGCCTTGGGGCGTATCGTGAAGTCCTTTGGGCACAGTGAACTGCAGCAGCAACATTAGAAACTCGTACAATTTCGCTTCGAATCTAATTTCTTCCTCCTTTGCGTTGTCGAAAAACTTGAAGAGATCCATCAGGTGTGCGTAGTCGGCATTGCACAATTCGCACGTTCCGTTGGACGGGCGGGTGACTCCCTTTGAGGTTGGCAGCTTGTGCAAGTACCTTGCACTTATCTGCAGTGGCGAAACCGGACAAGAGAGGAACTTTCCACCAGTCATCGAAGCCTCGACCATCCAGCTTCCGACTAGATTGCTCTTGACTTTTTGGTTCTTCAGAGCCGCCTTCACAACCTCCCCACTGCATTGACACAAAACTTTGAACAATACATGTACAGTAAATTTAAACGGTCCAATCGATCAACAGCTTTTTATAAATTTTAGTACATTGCACATTTTATTCACCGCACGATGCCTTAAGTAAAGAGTAAGGTGAAAAAAACATAAACTATCCCGAATTATACTTCGCATACTACGGTATTTGTATTAAAAAAATACGGCGAAGGAAAGACTTACTCATCGCATAACAAAAATTAGCATATGAGATTAACATTCTAGTACGCAGGATAGTTAAAACTGAAGCGCGACATGCAGACTGCTTACCATTAATAATTTTATTCAAACACATTTTTCTATCTTGCGATCTTACTGACCAGTGAGTGTTTATGTATTCCGTCCGCTGGTCCGGCCTCACAGTATGTGCTAAAAATTCAATCAGTATATAAGTACGATGCAAATAATTAAATTTAGATTGCAATAATTATTAATAGTGATGAACTGGAATCCAAATGCAGTACTAAAGGAGTCGAAGGAATCGCATACCAAAGCTATGGTTTGTTATGAAATGACGATATTCGTTCGTTTTCTGTCTGCTCGGAGAGTGAGCAACTTACATTGCATCTCGTAGATGACACCTGTCTGGGCCAGTTTCCGCGACTGTGATTCGCGGCCTGTTTCAATCGTCCTGTGTTGCTCTTGAGGCAGTTTCTCTGGACAACTTTGACTAACGGAAGAAGAGCTTTGGGCAGGCAGGGGAGGACGCCCAGGCTCATTGATTGTGTTCTGACTACCGTGCCTCTGCTTCGATTGATCGGATGCAGCACCATGTCGTCCCGGGGTGTTAGAAGGGGCGAATCTGCGGATAAAATGAATTCATGCTTACGAGTTACGTTTACGAAAACTAAACGAAGCGGAGCGTTCCTGGACATGTGAACTGCACACTGTAAGCGGACCAACCAACCTTGCTGCACACACTGCTTTTAGGGACTGAGAAGCAACTGCTCGATTTACGGAGTACATTTTTCAAACAGCCCTTAAAGATTCACAAACAGACTGAAATTAAAATATTAAACCTCTTAACACGAATTTAAGCAAAACTGATTAACTTAAGCTGATTCTGTCAGAAAAGCAAAACTGATTGTTTTGCGGAATGTCGAGAGTGTACAGTACTTGTGTAGTTGTATTATTATCAATAATAATACAAACACGGTAAAAATTAAAAACTGAAAAGTAAACCGGAAAATTTTGCCGTTAGAAGCGCAGGCAACTGCCGACATTGGGTGAAGTAACGCCGCCCGGCGCCGACACATAGGCTGATTTGCGCGCGCTTTGTATTATTTGTAACCGTCAGTAATACCGTCTACATCTGCCGCCCTGGCCGGTGAGCCGGTAAGCACTGCTGTACAAGACCAGGCGACTGACCGCTTGACCGGTCTATTTTCTAGTTATATGTTACTATAAGAAAAAATACATAACTGCATTTCATGAAACGACAAAAACATTCTCAGAATCGTAGGACCGCTGCGTAACGAAATTATTGATTTAACGAATTTAACATTAAAAATTTGCGCTAGTCATCGCATTGTCTACTTATCGCTTATTCTGCAGTGCCTTTGTTTCGCTAATTCGGCTGTTAATCCCATATTTATATATGCCATATTAAGTGAAAATTTTAAGCAGAGCTACGCTAAAGCCTGTTATCGCAGTACGAAAAACAAATCCGACGCACTGGGCACACCGAATCTGATGCTACCGCGGGAATCCAGTAATCGGCCCGACTGCTTATTACTGCTCCAACTATAAATTGTCACAACAAAAACTTCTCTCCGCCGGAATACGACAAACGCCCCAATCTCTGTCTAGATGTAACATGCAGCACTCACCGATGCCATCAACGCCTAACACGAGCAGCACCAAGTGCGGCCCGACGACCAGTGTGGCGCCGGTCAAAACCGATGTCGACCGTGTGTGCACGATAGTGACGCAGCCGCAAGTCATTAAGGGCGAGGTCATCGCGTCCTTTCAGATAACCGCCGGGGCGCCGCTGATGCGCTACCAGGAACCGATGGTCACCCGCAAAACTGTGATGACCACGTTTGAATTAATGTCATGATCACCAGAATCCACTGGCTCCAACATGTTGCTTAATATAAACCCAGCTGTCACTAAGCACAATAACTCGCACTATTGTTTACGCTCCCATATGTCGCTTGGCTAAATGACTTTCTCATTGTTGTCACGGTGGAATATTGTCGTGTCATATTGTTACGAATAAGCGAGTATAATACGAAGCATTCTAGTTTTCAGTTAATTAAATTAATGAACGTCATATCTGGTTTGGCGACATGCAATGCAGTACCACTAGTTTTTCTTAAATTACTCTATGCTTATTTTTATTGTTAGTGCTGTTTTCTCTACAATTTGTACTGGCAGCTGTTCACTGTTGCGGTAGTAAGACTGGACGGGATGCCATTGCCTAAGCGGCCATACAATTATAACGCTTTTAATTCACGTTCAAGCATCTTTAATAAATGACGCTTCAAATCGGGTTTTCAGGATTCGAATACTAAATTAGCACAAGACATACTCGCTGCGATTTCGAAAAGCTTTATGCGAATTCTGGCATAGTTTCCGCATAACCGAATCATTTATGGAACTACGTACTGTACTCTATATAATATTTTACGAGTACGAGCGCGTTTCTATAAAATTGACCGACTATCATGTCGTGCTCCGCTTCACTTGAATTTAGTGCGATGCTCTCTTCGGCTCTTCACGCTTCGAGCACTGCTTAAAATGAAGCTCTATCAATCGTGAAGGTTGCTGTAAATGAGAATAGTAGTTTTAATAATCGTATTACTTAAAATTTTCAGTAAGCAGCATACATTTATATCTATGTACGGCGACGATAGTTCAAAATACGCTTCGGCTACGAAAAACGGATGTGCTAAGTGCTGTACTTTCATGTACGTTTTCCAGATGGGGGGTACTACGTTGCCCATTGAAAATAAAGGCAATTCAAATTAACAATTCCGCAATCTGCGATTTTAACAATTTAAGCTTGATCATGATGGGTGTATAAGCGGAAGGGTCTACGGCAGAAGCGGTTTACCTGTCTCGAAAATGTGTCTGGGAACCACTTGAGTCGCTCGTCATTTTCGATTTTTGTCGCCGAAAAGCAGGCAGCATTTGCATTCTGTCGAACGCAGTGCTTTCTTTGACTGATTTATCCGAAGAATTTTCTCTGTCTCGCAAATCGCAGGTTTGTCATGTTTGAATGTTGAAAATTTCCTGACCATGAGAGAGGTGCGTCTCCGTTAGGTCCTGTTTTGGTTTGGGTCAATGACTGAGAATTTTTTCGCGCCAAATTTGTAGTCATTGTTCACTAACAGCGAAAAAATATTTAATTTTTAACTGAATTATCAAATTTCATAATGCATACCTAATTTGGTGGCCTCACCATATACATAGAAGCCGAAAAAGATAACATTTTTGGCACCAACTCACTATGTCCGCACTAAAAACGTCTTTGAGTTTGTGGTTTAAAGGTTACTTGAAAGTTGAAACCCTACCCAAAGTGTAAAATTCTTTCATTCAGATCACAAATTTACAATTTTGTTGATTAACACACGGCGTTGGTTTCCGTCAGCATAGGCCGGGCGCTCCTTGTCCATCCAGGAAAGATAGTCCGCCGCCGCTCATATTCCACCGCTTAATGACGCCTAAGCGCTGAGCAATTCTGCAACGATGCCTAATACCACGCTATAGCGAACTTATTTGTTCAGCACCAGAAAATAGTTCCTGGTGTACTTTATTCAAGAAAAGGAATGAAGGCGTACGTTCTAGCTGCAGCCGATATCGACGTGGTCGTCGAAGCGAATTAAATGGGCGTACCTAGTACGGACTACGGTAGGCGTTCTGGTAGAGTATTAATACCGTGGGCCACAGCATCAGCCAGACAATTTACAGGACACATTGCAGGTTTTTATCAGATATGTGCTATCCAGAGCTGGTCCGATAAGTCATCGGAGGCCACCGATATGTCCGATAACTCCGATAATTCCGATGTTTTCATCGGAAAAAGCGGTATCGGAAAAATTCTGTATCGTATCGTAGCGGATCGGAAAATCTGTTTATCGGGCGGAGCGACAAAATCTTTAGCGTAGCGGGATTTTCACCCGATAAGCACGAAAAAATGATTATTTTAACATTTTTGGACTCAGTTTTTAAAGAAAAAGTGAATTAGAACGTTAATTTTTAGGCTGATGCCTTACTAAAAACCGCTAAGAAATCGTAGAAACGCAATTTCAGCCAATAGACTACCGGTGATTTTAAAAAAAATCGTAAATTCGGTTTTTCGGTATGCTCCGGTGAATGCCGCGGCCAGTGCGAATTTTTACTTAAAAATTTTTTTTTATCGGAATATCGGATTTATTGTATCGGAAATTTTGGGCGAAATCGTAGCGGTATCGGAATCGTATCGGACAGTTGAAGTATCGGAGCGGTATCGTAGCGGTGACGAAAAATTCATATCGGACCAGCTCTGGTGCTATCTAATTGGTAGAGCTTGGTTCTTTCGCAATTTTCATGCGTTTGTCACCTTAGTAAGCTAAGCAGAATAGTACGAGCGCGCGCGTTTGTGGATTAGAACTATTATGGACTCGATAAAATAATTGATACGTACTTTATTGAATTTTAAGGGTGCACACTTACCGTTATTCATCTGTACTACAGCAAGTGAATGTTCCTTTTTGATTTTCTAAAGTGCTTCAGTCAATGAACAATACTGATTTACTTATGGCGAACGCTATTACCACTACAGTTCACACCAAAGCACTATATACTGTCACTAA